>NC_052503.1:67921057-68067073 GCF_016617805.1 Bactrocera tryoni | reverse complement strand
CTACAACATGTACACATGCCATTGCTGGATGATTTAGTATGACTTAACAGTATTCTAAGGTTGTCTTGACTGGGGGGGCTTGTGTGCGACATATTGGCTTAAGGTACTGAGTTTGAAACTTAAATATAATTTGTTAATTCTACAGCTGTGCTATGCTAAACTTGTTCAGCAAGATTGCATTTAACCATCAATCTCCGATGGTCTCCTTGCATAACTGGATTCATATAAAGACTAGTAAAAAGACGTTACCTTCATTGAAGGTAAGCATGTTGGAATGATCCAATTTAGATCAAATTGTACCGGTTTGTTCGATAATGTTATTTTCAGAGAAACCTTCATCCGTCGTGACAAAATACTGGGAGAGTCGATGTACTCAAGCTTCTCTTGAGGCGAATTTTATATTAGCAAAATCATTCGCCGTTGACAAGAACAGTTAATAACCACTTGGTTACTGATTCGGGCTATAAAATGGATGCTTAAAAACCGTCCACCCAATCATCCAAAGCTTCTGGCGAGTTCACAATCGATGTGTATGACCAGGGCTTGTCCTGATGGAATATAATTCCGCTCTTATTAGCCAAAGCTGAGACCTTCTGAGACTCAAATTAAGAGTTAAGAAAGAGGAGGAGCAGATTATAGTAAAAAATTGATATCAGTCCCACCAAACACATAGCAAAATTTTCCTGTTCATAAATCCGGTTTGGGCACAGGTTACGTTGGCTCTTCCTGATTTGACTACTCACGTTTTTCACTACTAATCATCCGCTTCCCAAATGGATTGATTTTTTGCGACATACATAGGTGCATGGGAAACGAGCTAGATCCCCGTTATAGTCCTACATTCTAATAACGGACCTATGGCCCTCGTGGGAGCTTAGCGGGTATTGGTCGAAGACTAGATGTAGTCGTAGGTGACTTACCTTTCATCACCAGTAACCATAAGCTTCCGAAATGGATTCATTTTGTTGGGATTCAACTCCGATGTGCAGATTTGGTCCATGTTTGGAGTGTGTTGAATCTGCGTTGTTCTCCAATGTTTTAGCACTGGACCTGTAGACATCGCGTGAACTTAGCAGACGTTGATCGAAGACTAGAGGAGGTCTTACTTGAGATTGTTGAAAAGGCATCCATACCGTAAGACTAAATATATGTAGTATCGGATTTAAATTTTCAAAGTTGAATGGAAGAGGATGAGGTAGAAATATCCAAGCACTCTCTCCTCTATTGTCCAGCTTTTGCGAAGTATAAAGTTGAAACATTCTTTCAGTCAGACTTTCAGTAAACCTGGAGACATTGCCTAAACGAATATGAGCCGCCTCAAGAAATTTTTGGTAGGCACAGAGCGCTTTGTCGCATTGGGGGTCTTTATGATCATTATATGGAAATCATAGGTACCTCAATGGACCAACATTCTAGAATGTCCAATTGAGATCTATGTGGGCGATTGTAACAGGTTGGGTCTTTTTAACTTGAACTAATCGAACCTTAACCTAAAGCTTTTAAAAGCAAATAAGTCACGAGCAACTTTCTTCTTTCCTAAGTCTAAAATCGACTGCATTGGCTGGGAGGTGTATAATTTACTTCCATATACAGTTGACACCCAAAGCAAATTGGAACATTCTTTAAATTGCTTCGGAAATACTGCCGAGGTGACAGCCTTTAGACGTTTGAATGGTTTCTAAGAAAGTAAATACTCATTAAGAGAGCAAGAAATTGTACTCAAAAAGAAAAGGACAGACAACCGCCACGTCTCGCTGTTTTTCATATTTCATATTTATGAGTACTGAGATTTGTTAACTACTTTTCCCATCATATTGTTTTTGGTTTTCGAAAACTCTGCTATCTTTTCATCATTTTCTATTCACTAATGAATGTCTTGTAATCATTTAAGTGTCAACTGTATCATTTGTTGTGGCTTACTCGGACCAAGGCGTCTAAAAGTCTTCGCCTCACTTGGCAGCTGCGCATCTTCACTGTCAGCTTAACCGACATGACAAATCTATGACATACCAAGTTACTGTTGTTGTGGCATTCCAAAAGCGATATTACTTTGTTGTAAGCATTTGTTGATGACTACTGGCATTGATATTTTTGTTGTTTTTGCTTTATGCATTAATATCAGTGAAACTGGTTTTTCGCTGGCACGCAAGTGGGGGGTCATACATATATAAATAAAATTTATCAGTCAAGGTCAGTGGAGGTTGTAAAGCAGGTGAGCATGTGAGCAAGTGAGCTGGTGGGAGGCAAGGGAAAAGTGCACGTTTATATGAATTTAAGTGTTTGCATTTGTAATAAAGGGTGTGCTGCAGACACACATCGGATTTGTAGAGAGAAGCTGACACATATTTAAATGCCTTTTCAGTTGAGTACTTAGCTTTATGTGTAGAATTCTTATTATTATGCATTTTTCTTATTCCTCGTTTTTTCTCACACGATTTGACGAGCATCTTAACGTGTCAGTAATTTTCCATTTCAACTCAGAATTTTTTGCTCTTTAAATATTCGCACTTATTGTTATTGCTTTGATTATTTGATATTTTTTCTAATTTTATTTTTCAACCTCTACACGTGTTGCCCTCATCAACTGTAAGCAGGTGTCACAGCAACGGAATGTGTGCAGGTAATGAAAATTTTTATAAATATTCTAAGCTACACTTGCTGCTAAAAGTAATGGTACAGCCAGAGTGGAAATTTTTCAAACCCAGACTGGTTCATTTGAGGACTATTTTCAAGGTCTATGTAGTAATTTTTATGTGAAAAAAGTGTTTTATAAGATCAAGTCTTACATGGGAGACCTGCTTTAGTTGCAGGTATTTGGGAATACTTGAAAGTATCTGAAATTCATTCGATATCTACCGCCTCCCGAACTTATTGGGATTGTTGTATTACTTAATATTAATCTATTAGTTTTGGGGCGTGACAGTTCTTGGTTAAATAAAAGTGAGGAACCCATTTATTTGACCTAGAACCGATCTCCGTGGCGAAGTGCCTTTATCTTTATTCTACTACTTTTAGTTACAAAACTTTATAAACTTGTATTTTATAAAGTCATTATTATTTATTTATTATTCTCTAAAGTCATTCAATTAAGTATAGGAATTTTGAACTATTGAGTCATAGAAATTATTGGTTCGTTCTGGTATCGAATTCGATGCTTAACGTTCGAAGTTAGCCGAAGTTAGTTTCGGCTATAAAAATCAAATACTTCGTTTTTGCCTTATTATCATACTGCATTTGATGGTCTAACTTATTTCACTACCCAATTAGGTCAATTTTTAACTAGTTCGGGACTAGTCCTTTAACATTATGAACCCATAAATTCGCTGTCGTGGTTTTCCTACGAAGTCACAGGTGTCTGCAACCAGGTTACATTTAGCATATGCATTAAAATGCGTGGAAATCCATTAAATTGACATAAAACCGTAGCAAAAGCAGAGACACTTGACTATTCATCACCTATCACTCCAATGCCAAGCAGCAGTTGCAGATGTGCTGGTAGAGTTCATTACTGCTGTAATAATTTACTAGCGACTACATAGATATTAACATGTGTATATATAGTATAGTTTTGTATATCTACACATTAGGATGGGCAAACAAAAATTTTAATTTAAAAAATTTTTTTAATAATTTTTTTTAAGTTTATTTTTTGTTTCTATATTTGTTTTTAAGAAACAATTTTTATTTCTGGAACTTTTTTTAATTAAACATTTTTTTTCTGGATTTTTTTTCAATTAAATTTTAAAATAAATTATTCGATTATCAAAAGTTTTTTTTCGCTCACCCTACTATTGATACATTGTATATGCGGATGCACTGACACAGATTTTTACTGCTGCAATATTTTACTAGCGACTACATACTTATTTACATGTGTATATATTAGAGTGATTCAAAAAAAAAATTTTTTTTTTCGTTTCGTACTCGGAAAAATAGGTTCCTAGACACCTCTAATTTTGTAGGAAATTTACTGCTCTATAAAAATGGTCTCCTATGATTTTTCGTTTAAGTTAAGCGTTTACGAGATATTCATCGTCACACATCAATGCATATTAAGGTGGATAAAAAAAAAAAAAATGTTTTTCGTTTGGTACTCTGAAAAATAGGTGCCTAGACACCTCTAAGAAAGCCTCTCCAAAAATCTATTCATAATAATTTTTTTTCATTGAGTTATAAAATTCATAAGAAATAAAAAATCTTCCCAAAATTAATCAAACTTCAACCGTTAATATCTTTTAAACGGTTGGGTTTACGAAAAAATCATAGTAGACCTTTTTTGTAGAGCATTCAATTTCCTACAAAATCCAAGGAACAAGATATTTTTTCAAGTAGTTGTAAGCGAGATCTAAATTTTTCAATCTGATAATAAGAAAAAATAGAAAACTGTATGTAAGAGGACCTTCCCGTTACAATTAAAAAATCATGTTTGGAGAGGCCTTCTTAGAGGTGTCTAAGAACCTATTTTTCCAAGTACGAAACGACAAAAAAAAATTTTTTTTGAATCACTCTAGTACATATATATAGTATACTCTTAGGCAACAAAAAAGTTAAATTAAAAAAAAAATTGGTTAATTTTTTTATATGTTTTTTGTTTTTATATTTTTTTAATTAAAAATGATTTTTTTCTGGAATTTTTCTTACTTAAATTTAGTTTCTTAAATGTATTTTATTAAAAACTTTTTTTTAATGTTTTTTATTTTTTTTTAAATTTTTTTTTAAATTTTTTTAGTTACTGTAAATATGTTTTCCAAAATGAGGAAAATAAATTAAATTTTTAAATAAATCTTTCTATTATTAAAAGTTTTTTTTCGCCCACCCTACTATTTATACATACACACATATATGCATATGTTTAAAAACTGCATCCACTTGAGTGCAATTATTTAGAAAAAAAAAATTAAAAAATTGTAATGCAAATATTTACGAGAATTTTTTGTATCATTTCGACCGCTCTTTTGTGTAATTTATCGCTCACGTTTAAACCCGCATATGTACTTACGTATTTTTTGCCGCCACAGAGCTGCTCATATTAAATTTCCTTAAACCAAACTGACCTTTAAAAGGTTTTTAAATATTTTCATCTCAATTGCTTGCATTTCATTAAATTTTTTTTGCGTGCAAAATGTTTGTTTGCACACTTTTATGCCCAAGTGTGACCTGCATTGCATACCTTTGCACGAGTGTGGTGAGTATATTGGGTTTATGGAAATTTCATTACTGAATTATGCAAATCTGTGGGCGCAACGCTGAACGCCTTGTTAACTGCGCTTCGTTTTTACTGCAGTCACGAATAGACAATTATCGGTTCATTGCGGGGCCAGCAATTAAATTTGTTTTAATTTGCTTTAAAATGGTAATGAAATTTAATTTGAATACAAATTATTCGATGAGTTATGGTGTGAAAAGGATAGTTCTTAAACATGCTTTCTTTAGGCCTCAGTCTGCTTTTTAGACAAATATTGGTTCGTAAGGCTTGGGGAAAGGAATAATATACTTGCGCTTCAAATCTAGAGTAAGTTAATTCTTTCATTGTACATGAACCGATAGCTGCAGTCTTTATTAAATATTCGAAATGCAGATCAAAGAAAAAATCAGATATATTTGTTTTCAAAATACATATTTTTGTTGGATATTTTGATTTCAACCACAAGTATTTTTATGTTCTGTTGAGAAAGGTGAAGAGAGACCGATGATACTTTGATTACTAAAAAGTAGTGTTCGTGAGTCTGTCTGTAGCTGAAAAATTATTTTTTTTTTTCAAAAACCAAAAGTTTCATTTTTAAGAGACCAACTATAAAGTTCAAATCAAAAGACCTGCTGAAATTTAGAAGCCGACAGATGGCTGAAACTTTGTAATCCCCAAATATGTTTTTAGTATTACTATTATTATATTCCAAGAATAAATTCATCACATGCTTTGTTCTGAAAAACCTAAGGCGTTTCCTAGAGCTAGTTCTCATTACCGTTCGGGTTGCTCAGTTTGGATCAATTTAGTATGCATACATATAAGGGTCAACCATTTCGGCAAAAGCTTTTTTCCAGTTTTTAAACAAAGAACCGACTTCCAGTCTGTCAGCTCAAAACCGGATCCGTTCCTTGCCGACGGAAAGCATAATCGGACTTCAAAGCAATCTTTGAGCTCTTGTTTGTTTTTGACAAGATGTATTGGCTCTCTGCTGTGGATTGGAAGAACGAAGAAACGATTTTTCTTGATTCCTGAAGAGAGATGCGAAAGTGAATAGCTGTATATTTTTCGAAGTCACTGAACCGGGAAGATCCCAAAATTTTAGACCTAGATCCATTGGCATTAAGTTTGCTTCTAACGAATAATATTTTCCAACAGTGATTGTTTTTCGGGAGGCTATCTCAAAACCGAGCGTATTTGCTTCAAAAAAATTGTTCAGATTAGTTGATTTAAATAATCGTTAAGGGTAGATTAGACTAGGTCGTCCTTTGTTTTACTCATAAATTCGTAAATATGGATCACCAAATTCTCATAAGTAGATCGACGAAGCTTTTTGAGCTGACCATTATTGGACAGAGTCCAGTATTTCGGATAACCTCTTATGGTTCACTCTAGGCCAAAAGGATCTTACAGCAGCACCACCAGCTGTGATTGTTAACCACACCTTGCTAAAGTTACTGGAGATCCATAGGTTCAACGTCAGTACGCAACAGAACACAGGAAAACTGACTCATTCAAATTAAAAGCCTATCACGTTTGCAGTTTCCAGCGATTTTACTTTGACCGGTCACGCAGCTCAAAACCAGTATAGCCGCTCCGCTATTGGAGTGAATGCACACTTCTCTGTAGCAAACTTTATTTCGGAGTACTACATCTACTGCTAACCTGATGGCAGCCTCCTCTGCTTGAAGCACGGTATTCTGGCCTGACGGCCTGAAAATAAAGCTCTTGACAGAATACTCCACCCCCTATCATTCCACTTAATCGGTAGGACTTAAATAGTATATTTAATTAATCACCCACCTCTTGATATTTCCATCTATCAGTTATAGTATGAGTAATAGAAAAGTTGTAATGCTCTGTTACAAAGCTAACTTGTCTCGGTTTTGCCTCGTCTGCAAGGATTTTTGTTGAATTTTGTACTTGCTGATTTTGTTATATATGTTTTTATTGTACATTCCATTTGTTTTATTAGTTTTTAATTTCTTTTTTTTTTATTATTTGCCCTCTCAATTTCATTTGTTATTCCCCGTTCCTCCATTTTGTTGTTTACCCCGCTTTATTTGATTTAACTTTCTGTGGTTTTAATTCATTAGACCACGATTGGATTACACTCTCCCGCACTCGGCAACAAATCAGCGCACGGTTGAGTGGAGATTAGCGGAAAAAATAAAGGAGATGGTAAATAAAAGAGAGAGAGAGATAGGGAGATAAAGTGTATGTGTATGATTCGCTGAACGACAGAAGGAAATGCACCGTTTGGGCGAGTGCTGCGAAATAGATAAGTGCTGTGGTCGGAAAAACATAACAAAAATAAAAACTTTTGTTTCTGCGCTCCTTTGCACATCGCTAGCCGCAATAAAGATCGTTAACGAGCTGGTCAAAGATTTTTTTATTTTATTTGTATTTTTTATTTCATTCATACCTACACACACACATTTTATTTTTGTTACCGAGACAATAAAACCAACAATGATAATAACGACAACAACAATAGTAATACTAGCTGAGTCAAATTGGCTTTTATTTTGCTTAATTTGGTCGTAAATTATTTGACCGGATTGCAAGCTCCTGAAGCACTTAAGTAATTGCCTTATGGTCTTTCGTTTGCTATATTTAGCGAATGCATTAGTATTGGTGTGTTTGTGCGAAAAAGTATATATATGTATGTATGTACATAAGCTATATTCTAAGTGAGTGTGACATAAATATTTCTTATATATGTTGCCAAATTGCTGTAATGGAAAATATTTCAATACGTTTCACATGATTGTTTTGACATATATTCCGAAATTTTGTTTAACAGCGTTGCCATATGTAGTTTTATTATACTAATACATATTTTTAACTTTTACTGTGTATATGTAAAATTCAATATCATTTTCACGATGTAAAATATATTCCGAAATTTCGGGTAACAGTGTTGCCGTATGTTGGTTTTTTACATATTATTACATTTATAAATAAAAAAATTTTAACTATACCGTTATCAGAGAAATTTTGCGGAAAATGTAATAAAAAAAGAAAAAACCCTAAATAGTATGGAAAAAAATATCTGGATCCAAAAATAGAAATTTTTTGCTAAAGAAATAGTGACAGTGTTTTGTTTTGCCTTCTTTTTACAAAAATAACTATATATTTTATTATTAAACAGGGTTTTCAATTATTAATAATGTGGGTTGTAACTGATGGAAATAATTACGAAATTATTTAGAACTGAATGGCAGGGTTGCCAGAAACTTATGTGATAGTTATCAAATAATGTCATTATAAAAATCGAATAATAAAAAATCTGTAGTTAGAGCTGTTTAAAAATAAAACTTTTCGCGAAAACCCTTAAATTCTTTACAACTTTTTCAGGGTTGACAATTATTTTCTTCAAAAAAAATACATAGCATAAATTTAACAAAAATGCCTTTAAAGTGCCAACTTCAACTTGTAAATGCCGTCAAATATATCTAATATATTTTTAAATATATGTTGCAGAAGTGGTCTCAAAACGGGTTGGGTATATTCGTATTCGAATATACCACAGTTCCTCAGTTTCTCAGAAATTGTTCTGAAATTTCGCACGCGCTCTTTTTTGCGAAGAAGCTGATTATATGATGGAACTGTCGATATTGGACCACTGTGACAATATCAAAAAATCGATTTTTTCCTTTTACGATCGATGAAATTGGCAAGGTCGTATCTTGAAAGTTTTTGAAAGGCAGCGATCTAAAGAGCAGCCGCTCGCAGGTATAAATCGGATAGCTGAAGGTTTAAAGGCGTTTTTTCGAAACGACATTTTTCAAAATTTTTGACATCAACGAGAAATCGACCGATCGACTTCAAGTTGAAACAGAGTATTATTTACTATACAATGACCTACGATCATTTTGATTTGTTAAAAATTGTTAATTTGGCATCAAAAAAAAACTCAAATTTGTAATCTACGAAGAAATTGATCAGATCGGTTAACTATAGCATATAGCTTCCATACAAACTGAACACATAGTTGATAACAGAAATGCACCTATGAAGGGTATTTAGCTTCGGTGCAACCGAAGTTAACGTTTTTTCTTGTTTTTTTTTAATATTTGTATGCGTTTATGAAAGTTATGACTCCGAAATATATTCAAAAAAGTGTTGCCACCCAACTAAGTCTTATTTTATTTAGGGTTGAAATATACAGTAGTTAAACTTATGTAGTTAAACGATGGGCAATATGAATTATTTGGCAAGCCAACGCTATAATTTGCGAATATATTGTTCAGATCAGACTATTATAACACATATCTACCATAAAAAATGACCGATCAAAATCAAGATTACGGTCGTTTTATACCCATTTACGCTATTAGAAATGCATCTGTGAAAGATATTATAGCTTTGTTGGAGCCGAAGTTAATTTTCTTCCCGTTTGAAAATATTTTGGTGTTTTATTTTTTCAGTTTTATTTCGGCCTTAAAATTATGTTTGCCCGTTTACCAATTTAATTTCCTTTCTGCCACTAGTTCATTTAGTAAGCTCTTTTTTTCTTCCAAACTTTCCATTTTATATGCTATGCACTATACATATATATGCATATTACTTACAACATGCCTTCAGACACATTTTTGTATTTTTTGGACACACTCGTAATCCTCTTAAAATCAACGTTATGCCTAGCCTGCGGCTCTTACGGACATCGACCATCAAATGGTCAGTACTTCAACAAATCTAATGAAACAAGGCAATATTTAGTGTATTCTTTTTATGTGTGTCCTGCTGGCACCAAAACATTTATGTAGGTCACAACCAAAAAAAAAAAAATTATAATAAAACACACACTCACATGCCTATTAACCAACTGCTCTGACATTAATATACACTCCGTAAATTAGCAAAATAACCACTGTGTACACAGCCAGCCTTATTTATTCATACGAAGAATACGCTGATGTTGTTGATATACTCTCATATAAGTGCAAACATTGCCTGCCACGGCGTATGAGTGCTCCATTACACATACAGGCCTCCAGCGACTTGACCAACTGTGCACAGCTTATTTTCGGCCTTCGCTCATTAGATGCGAATTCAATTAGGGAAAATCTGATAGTGCTTGAGTGGATGAAAGGCACACACACACATGTACTTGTTTGCATTTGTGGTTGGTCGACGAAATAAAGACTGGCTTGAGGTTTAAAAGAAAAAAATTAGCATAAATGTTAAAATTTCATGCAATTTTTTATATATATGCCTTTTTTTATATTTTTATATATTATATATTTATTTTTTCTATTTCTCTTTTTATATACTTTTTTAATTTTTGTTAGAAATTTTCCACTTTAATTTTGTATATAATTTATTAATTTTATAATTTTAGATATAATTTATTAGATTATTATCTTCAAAAATCTCTTGCTTGCTTCTTTCATTTAAGCACATAATCAGCTATTTTATAAACATTCCCCACATTCTCTCATACATACACATACACATATTTACTCTTATATGCTCCTTTATTCGTGCATTCTTCCGCGCGCTGTGGCGCTTTTTGCTAACAGCCAGTAATGGTTTGCTGATGGCATTGGCGTTGATAACAAAATTGAAACTGGCAGCAGTATGCAGTAACGACAAGTGTGTAAATGTTGCGTAGAAGAAGGTGGATAAGAAAAAAATAGATGAAAAATACTTAAAGAAATGAATGCATGCTACCATGCTGCCACACATTAGGAACTAAATGTTTATATACTTGTATGAACGTTTATGTGAATTTTTAGTAAAAAAATACAAAAAAATCTTTAGCACTCGCCTGCTCTTCTTGTGCTTGTTTTTTACCCGTTGTGCTCATTATTTGACATTTCTGCACTACTAATGCAATTTTTAGATATTTAAGCATACCCTTCAAGAATGTGAATATGGTATATAGCGGTAAAATAACTTTGTTGTCTGTAAGTGCTGGAAGTAAGAGATAAACTATAATGAAAATGTAAGACTTAATGGCTAAGCTGAGCTAAGTCGATATAAATATAGCTCGATTTTCTAACTCCCTGCTCTTTGAGGGAATAAATACGAAAAATTATTAAGTTCGGTTGACTATAACATAAGACCGATTGCTCAGAAATATCCATTTTACATGTTTTAAATAGAAAGCGCACAGTAAAGATTATTGCGATCGGTTGACTATACCTCAAAGCTCCCACATACACAATTGTTCGAATAAATTACTTCAGTAAAGATGTAGATATCTTGATCAAACTTGGGATACGCATTCCTCGACACTCTGAGGAAGTGGTGAAGTCGAACAATTGACATACCCCCAGTAGAGGTAGCAATATTTTTGAAAAGTAGAAAAAGTGGACGTAACCACGCCCCTTAATAAGTTTAATGCACATAACTTACAAACTATCAAAGCTTTACCAACCAAATTTATAGAAAATATATTTGTCTTCTATTGTTTGATGCAGTGTACTATAATGGATGAAATGGGGCTATAAACACGGCTAATGCCTATACTAACTCAGTAACCGCTCAACAAATTTAAACTAAATTCCGGATATAGGAGTTTCCTGACTTGTTTATGTAGCAGTTTGAAGATGAGTGAAATCGAACTACAATCATGCCCACTTCTCCATATTAAACTTTCTTAGTTTTTTTTTTAATATTTTTACTTTCCAATATTTAAGCAATCAATGTATATCTCAGAATATAACTTGGGCATATAGTATGTACATATCTTAAATTGAAAAACAAAAATCACTAAGAAGTGGCATGCAAGGTTTTTTTGGGTTTTTTTACTCATTTTTTCTGAAGTTATAATTTATCGCTCTATAAATTTCTTGGGCTACTAAAGCTTTTCAGCTTAAAGATACCTTACACTTTTTTCTTACTCCGCCTTTTACTGCACACACTCTTTTAAACTCCCTCAGGTAGCATTAATTTATTTGCTACTGTCATCCCTTTTTACGTTATTCATTGAAACATATATAGTTGCGTTTGAATGTATGTGCCTGCCTTCGCTTTTATATATATTTATTTGTTGACTTTTATGCTCAAAGATTAACATCGACTCCATCAGTAATTAAGCATGTTTACTTGTACACACTAACACATGTGCGTCTCTGTATGTGTGTAGATGCAAGTCTTTCCGCAATTATCTGCTAAAGCCGACTGTTTTCTTTTCTTTGATCTTCGGCACAGTACTTCCATAAAAATAACCATGCCTTCGCATAGTCACACATACTGACACAAAGCCACTCACACAAATGTTGGCAAAGCCATTCAGGCATTCACGCATGCACGATTGCCTCTACTGATGCTTTCTAGCTCTACCGGGCTGCGTTAGAGGTGTTCAAAAGGAAAATATAATAGAATAAAATAAAAATTACGACTGCACTGAATGACTGCAAAGATGAAGATAAATGCTGTGTGAAATTGTGTGCACTGGGAGAAATAATATTTAATTTAGGTATAATGTTGATAGGTGGCAACCCTTGAACTTTTTTTTTTATTTTTAGCTTTCTTAAATTCCTTTGTTTGACATCCTTATTGAAATATTTTATTTGTTTTGCAAGTAAAACTTGTAAACAGTTGGCAACCCTGCTAAAGATTTTTTCAATTACCGCTTTTCCTAATTTAATTTTGTTTGACACCTTTATTTTAATAGTCAACTTAACTAAAAAAATTATTTCAAATTTATTCAATACATTTCTTTAAAAAGATGTGTGGCAACCTTAACAAAAAATATTTTGTGTTTGCTTTAAGCTTTTATTACATAACTTTCAAATATAATTTCTCACACTGTGCCAAGCAAGTTGTGCAACCATTTTTATATAATTTATAATAGCAATATGGCAGCACTTGCGTGCAGAAAGCAAACACATTTATATGGTACATACTTGTAAATGAATGGCTTTAGCCTCTCGGTACACATTATAATTAATGTTCTCCAATTAACACGAAATACTCGCATTTATTTCATACTTTTCCTTCGCTCCACCTAAACTGTCCACCCATGACTCCTTGTGTCTGCAACAAAAGCCATGCCACATACAAGCTGCAGATGCTGTAAACACGAAGCATACAAGCTTATTTTTACTTGTTGCTTGCGTTGCACGTACAGCATAACTACAATGCGTGCAACGCTACAACACCAACAGCAAATAAGAGTCAATGATTTTGCTTGGCAAAGCACAAGAATGAAGCATAACAACAGGCGACGACATTGTTGTTGATGTCTGTGAGCGTTTCATACATACGTGTGTTTGTGTGTGCAGAAAGTCATGTAGAAACTTGTAAAGGATAAGTAGCTCAGCTGACGGCTTCTAGTAAACTTAGAGCTATAAGTAAAGTTGATAAGAGTAAATTGAAAGCTTAAAGCAGCATTGAAGTGAGGCGACGGATGTGTTAATGTGTTAGTGGGAGTGTTTATGAAAAATATGTATGTATATTTGGGTGTGAGAATGTGTAAGGAAATAATGCACAAGAAACGAGAGACTACCTTTTAGTATTTATTTACGACGTTGTTGTTGCGGTTTTTTGTTAACGGAAGTGACAAGTTTAGTCTGAATATGTTGATTTTTTTATCGAATGCATTTTATATTTTGCTGGTGAATTGTATAGATATCGAAGAAAATTTAAATATAAGTATATTTTATTACATAATTTGAGGATAGGTTTAGGAATACTTGTATGTAGAACATTGTCACATTCTTACTACATGTTGTGTGCAACCACTCAAACTAATAAAGTTAGATATAGAGATCTTGTTCTGTATATCAAGGAGACTAGAATGAGTATAACAGTTGAATTTCGTACTCGATAACTACTTGAGTAGACATGTAAGTATATATACACGTTATAAACACGTCTAAAGCCTATACTAACTCAGCAACCACTCCACAAATTTTAACAAAATTTCTGATATAGGAGACTCTTGACTTTTTTATGTAGCCGTTTGAAAACGAGTGAAATCGGACAACAACCACGCCCACTTCCCCATATAAGACCAGGAATTACCCCAGTACTTATGCATTAATTTTCGTTATTTTAATGGACTTGTTATGGTATACTGGTATATCGGACAATTTGTTAGAAATTTTAGTGAATTGCAGAAAACATATTTTCTTGGCCATAATATGGCTTCGCGTCAAAAAGAATATTAAAAAATGCTTGAATATTTTTTACGCTCCCACCTTTGATATAAGTATTTCAATTTAATCCTTTTTCGCTTTATTTCCTTACACTGCTTTCACAGAGTATAACTCTATAAGCCATCGTCTGGTTTTATATCCATATTTTCTTTTGTTTAGTTTCGTGCTCTTCAGCTCAAAGTTAATGCCTTTTGTCCACAATTTTGTTTCCATGTTGCCGGATTTGTATTGTTTATCATTGCTTGGTACTGTCTGCGCATTGAGCTCGTTTGTTTTATCATTGTTTGTTTTCTTGACTTATTTTTATTTGCGCTTTACTTTGCTTATTTGCTTATAATTTTTGCTGTTAGCTTACTTCACATTTTTCTTTTCTTCCATCATAAATGCACATATGTAGGTTATGTTATCATATGACCTAGTATTTGGATCTTAAAGCTTTATTTAAATTTTATATATCTTCTTGGCACTTTCGCTTCTTAACTCTCACCATAACTAGTCGAAAACAATACATTTAGATTTATATAAGTTTTTGTCGTTGAAAAGCGCTTTAAAAATTTGTTCTTTTCACCATTTTTCTCTTTCTCTTTGCCCTCAGCTTTTCGTTACAGTTACTTCAATTGAGAAGTTTCCTCAGTCTTTAACTTCCTTTAAACTTTTTTCTGAAATATGCAATACGAATAAAACAAGTTGCGTTTGTCTAAGTAAATAATTTCTTTTCTTATGTTCTTGTAAGAAATACTAGCTAAAATTCCTTACTTTTCTCTGAAAGTACGAGAACTAAATACATTGCTTGGCAGAAATTTCTTCACTTCTGCTAATTTGAGGAATTCCTTTGGCTGTGTGTGCTGGTAGAGCTATTTTAATTGCTTTCGTTTAGAGAATTTTTCATTTACTTTAAGCATTTGGTTCGCACATTCACTGAAGTGCTCGACGAGCATTTAATTACCTGTTTGAATATGCTCTTTTAGCGGAAAGAAAATATTTCGAAAGTCGTTTTCGAAAAAAAAATTACATAGGAATTATCATACCAATAAGCTTTCCTCTAGTACTTAGCTGACACCTATTCAAGTGGTTTAGTACTTTGTAAGTGCACCTAAGAGTGCGCCATGAGACTAAAGAAAACATCGATGCCCGCTTCAAGAACATATAATAAATCTGAATAGGATAAATCGAACAATTGATATAATTAAGTCAAAAAATAAAATTTAATTTGTTACAAAGAATCAGAGTAGAGTGGCGTCTGGAGCTAAAAATTTTGAAAAGTTGGCCCACCCCCTATTTAGCTAAAACATGTCCATTTGTTATTTCTTGGCATAGTTTAAAAATGTGGAATAATGGATAATAACTACGACCACTGTCTATGCTAACTGAGCAACTACTCGACAAATTAAAACCAAATTTCGTATATAGTGATCGCTTTACTTCTTTATGTTATATTTTGAAGATGATCAAAATCGGAATACAACTTCGTCCACTTCCCATGTAGCATCGTTTTAAGTGAAATCTGTTATTTTTGGTTTTCAATATATAAAGTTAGCATTACAGATTTCTTCTTCGAACGTGTTAAGTGAAAGTTTGGATTATACTTTTAAAATGGTAAATAGTTTCAAGTTTAGTAGTTTGGATTTAGGCTTAGTAAATCGACAATTTTCGTAACCGATACTATGCATTAAATCATTGAAAATACCCAAGTAAAGGTTATCCAATATCTATCTATCTATAGACTAAAGCCTAGGTTAACTCTGAAAAAGGCAATAATCTAACGCGATATTGGTCCAGGTACTGGAATCTTACAAGTATTCTTGAAATAGATGTGCATTTTTTCGATGTGTGGAGATTTATCCAACTCATTTAGTGTCTCGGATACTCAGCAGCTTCGGTTAGTATCACAGCTCTTATCTCTAGTTGCTCCACGTATCGTCAGAAGGTCTTTTGCAAAGAGGAAAACTTGACCCAATACTGATGGTTGACCGAAATGTTTAAAAAAAAGTATCTAACCCTTCTGGGCGAAAATAATACATGATCTCGCGAGCCTCAATAATAATTATATAGCTTGGTCGATTGCTGGATGAGATACTGCGACGAGCTGCGATCCATAAAAAACATACTTTGCGGAGCAAAGCACAAAATTTGCCTAACGCTCATTCTATCTAGCGAACATAGCATAAATAAATAAATTTCTTGCATTCTAAGGATCCACAAAACTAATATTTACCTTAGCTCGCAAACTGTTTTTCTCATATATAAATTAATATCAAATTATGTGGCAACATTGCACTAACGCAAATGCACCAAGCTATTTCACACATTTCACAGACTGTTTGAAAATGTATGGAAAAATAAAAATAACAAAAAAAAGTAACAACAAATATGTGAATAAATTTTCCAGCTAAGCAAACGGCATGAAGTAAATTTTCAAATAGAATGAAATGAGCACACGGGCAAATGCATTTGCACCTGCACAGTTTGCAAAACAGACAGCAAAATGCTATACGAACAACAACAACAATAATGAGAACATAGAGGTAAGCGCAGTCATTGCTAACGTAGAGCGCCGGTGAACCGCTGAGCAGCGCTTTGGGGGCTACCCAGAATAACTGAGCTTGCATAACCAAAGTAGCAAAAACAACAACAAGCAGTACAACAACAATTGCAACAAATATACTGATGATGCAACATATGCACTCAAATAAATTTATATATTTGTGTGCGTTTTGGGGCATATAAAAGTTAAGTCCAGCTTGTTGTGGCATGCCTCTTTGCTTTTTCTTAGTATTTGCTGACTTTTTACCTGCCGTCGCTTGGGGAGCGGCAGCTCAAGTCCTGTGGCAACGGTTGCACGCAAATAAATCTACAAAATGTATGACAACAAGCGACTGATATACAGCAGTGTGTGGCGTGACAGCAAAAAGGTTGCAAAGAAGGGGCGTGAAGAGAAAGACACATAAAGTAAGTCACTGGCACATTTATAAAATATGCAATAGCAGTGGCAGCGGCAGAACTTGCTTACAATCAGTAAAGTGATTCCTGTTACCACCAGCTAAGCCTGTGACTCGTGACACATGACTGCTGATTGCTGACCACTGACTGCTCAGTTATCCCTCTTAAGTGTGGCCAAAGCGTCTACACCAACACTGGCCAGCAGCTGGCCAGCATAAATCCGCTTAAAGCACAAAAACTGCCGCTGTCTGCTAATATCACGCCACAAAAACAACGAAGTTTTTATATTTTATGGTTATGCTGAGTGTTACTCCACGCTTAACCAGTGGATAAATGCCATTTTTTCTTGCTTTTGCGCTCTTGCAATGAGTGCCTTCAACTGTGCAAATAAAAAGGGATTTTGCTGCATGCAATGAATTTCAATATACTCATATTTACATGTGAATTCACGCATACACCAACACATACCCATGCACTAACCCATTCACACGAACATCCTGGAACATTTGCTTGCATTTATATCACACTCATGGCGTTCAACGTGTCCTTTTTGCATGCTGCGCAATGAGCTGAGTGCTCGTGTGTAAATGCGGGTCATTCGTATGCTTAATACAGTTTCTGTTTTTGCAATATAAATAATATACCGTTTCTCATAGAGGAGTCGTGTAAATATTTAACACGTTTGCAATCGCTGGAGTGCTCATCTTGCACAGGAGTTTTGAAGTTTTTTGACTTTGAATGAATTCGTATACATAAATTCAAAGTATCGGTTCACTAAATGGCTTTAACAATAATTATATATTTTAAATTTTAAAGAATTTTTACGGCAATATGCTCATTTTGTATTTCTATCCAAGTACTAACACATTTTTCGTTATCGTCTTGTAAGTGGAACTGCTTCTGTGTCAGACCATGTGCCGTCGCACGAAACAAATAATAGTCGAACGGTGCAATATTTAGGGAATATGAAGTGTGGGGTTGGACTTCCCACTTAAGAGTTTTCAGGTAGGTTTTATGGGGTTTGGAAATGTGAGGCCGAACGTTGTCATTCAGCAGAAGGACTTTTTCGTGCCTCTCCTTGGTGTTAAGGTCATAAGGAACCCAAGTTCTTTGCTTCTGTATCATTTCCTGTACATGTAGTCGCTTTGAAATGGCTTGGCGGGTGCTGAAGCAATCTCTTTTTACATTTAACAGGCATCCTCATCAGCAACGTCTCCAATTCACTCTTCTTCAAAGACTTTTGGCCTTCTTTCACGCGATCGTTAATATCGAAATCGCTGTGTTTGAACCAACGAAACCAAGCACGACACGTTGTTTTACTTGGGGGAGAAACTCCGTAAACTTTTTGGAGGGTCACGTCAGCTGATAAGGTGGTATACCTTCAGCTTATCTTTGATAAAAAGCTTTCTTGGAGGCTAAATATTTGAGGACGTCGTTATCGCTTAGTTAAGCAGCAGCAGCGTGCCCAAAAAATGATTCTCTTCGCCATTTCCGGTACATTGCGGACTACTCCAACAACAGCATTCAATAACATTTTACACATATCACCTCTAAGACTCAGGAGTTCGCACTAGGAAATTCTCTTCCCCTTAGACTTCATTCTGGAGGACTTGGATCAGAGAGCAGAGCTTTTTCTCTGCTCACTTATCGACGAGGCATAGGTTGATGAAGAAGAATCCCTGGAGAAACCAGCTTCTTCACGGATAGATCGAAGTTAGGAGGGAGGGTTGGTTAGGAGATTACTGCCAGAAGTTCTCCGACAATTTTTGATTTAGGCTTCCGGACCACAGTCGTGTTTTTCTGGCAGAAGTGGCTACTATTAAGGTTGCAGTAAATGTAATTCTACCAAATGCAGCAGCTTTTAGGAAGGGAAGCGTTCACTCCGATAGCACAGCTTGTCAAGAAGCGTATGTCCTCTCCAGAAATAGTATCAAACCACTTCACTATCTGACTATTTTTGATACCCAGAGGGGGCACTCTTGCCTTGCTTACATTGGAATGGAAACGACTTATATCTTTATTGGCATCCTGCGTTCTACAAGGACTGAACTGAGCTACTTGCCCTTAGCAAAGTTCATCTTGACGCAATTGTAGTGGTTCTTACTGGTCATTGTCTAATAGTTATTCATGCGGTAAGGTTAAATATCTGGGCGAACGCAAGTTGTGAAAGTTATTTGGTCATGTGGAAACATTTAGGCACTTTCTCCTCCATTGTCTAGCATTTGCAAGACTGAGAGTGAAACATCACGGCGTAGAGCGGTTTGCCGATTATTATGATCTATTACAGGGGAGTTCTAGGTACCACAAGAGCCGCCGTTCGAAGCTGTCCAATGAGTTCCCTGTTAAGGTCGGTTTCATAACCTAGCCTTACATAATCACCTCTTTGATATCAAAAATTATTAAATTACACTTGCAAATGCCGAAATTATATTTCATCCAGATAGTCAAAGATCTCTGTGTAAAACTTTAGAAATTACCAGATTTATTGCATAAAGAAAGCAAATGGGTTTCGCGATAAGTGGATGAAATATCATTTTGGCAGCTACTGGGCTCTAAAAATTTATTTTGACGAAAGAGCTTAAATCTATTTGACTGGAAATGTGTTGCTATGTGTTCTGGTCTCACTAAAATTTGCGAAGTTTGAATATATTGGTTCAATAATGTGTAGAGCAAACATACTAGCTTCGGTATACCAACCGGCTGACATATGTTTTGTATACCAAGTTTAGTAGAGAAGTTTCCCAAAGCATGCTTACTACTAGCAAAAAGTTACTTATTTGAAAACTTGATCTATAGTTTGTTTGATTCGGAAATTATTCGACCATTCTGACAATGAGAGCTAAATTTAGACGAGGAAGTATCCTATACGACGACTGATATTGCTTTTTTCGTCCACAGAATAAGAAAAGTTCATCGGCTTTTCTGAGCATAACCATAACCTTTTCTTTCAGTAGAAGAGAGAAGTGCTCTTTCCGTATGTTAGGTATTCTCTGGAGGTTTATTCCACCTTTTACAATGGGTTTGTCAATTAATTGTATTCTATTATATCTACCTTACGATAAAAATTTGCAATCGATTTTTAATTCAACAGAAAATAAAATAATTTCTGCATATCTAAGGATTCTTCGAAATTCTTAGCAGCTCTTTGCAGTTTATAATGCGCATATTTTTTCTCACAGCGTAAATAAAGCTGCCTTCTGTATTTTTTAAGCAAAAATTCGAGCTGGTGTTGTGCATTTTGTTTATGCACTGACTATTTATGCAATGCGAACAAAGGTATGATTGTGTTTTCGAATATATTTATATTTCAGCATATGCCATAGTGCGTACGGTCCAAAAAATATTTTCGAACAATTTCTCCCACTTTCTTTTGAATTGTAACTCACAATGTTGTATTTATGTGGATTTGCGTTCTCGGTGTACTTTGCAACTGTCTGCACTTGTTGTTTTCTTTTGCAACGCAGAAGAAGTGCAAAAGAGTATATTTCGTAAAACATTGCAATGCAACATTATGCCCGTGTGTGCGCCTTGCAATCGAAACTGCAATGAACTATCAACTGCCAAATGGTCTGGCAACTACGCTACAGAACTATAAAAGTATATGTGCCACATACACACACTTCTACATGTATGCATGGGTGCTCTGACATTTTTATTTTTATTTTGTATGGTCACTACAATATTCGTATTTATGTAAGCTTCCGTTTGGGTCGCCACGGTAGAGAGTGTAAATGTTATTGACCAACCTTTGTACAGTCGCCCACAATTCGCTGCGCGCTCCTCATGCCGCCTATCGCACTATATCAACGTGTTGGTGAAATAAATATTTTTTAAAATGCAGCAAGCAGCGAAAACTATGAAAATATTGCCATATAAATAAGAAAAATAAAATAAAAAAAAATATTTTTATTTTCAATAAAATCACTACAATAACCATAAATCGGGTGTGTGAAATGTAGCATTGGAATCTGTGCGTTGAGGCATGTGCTTGTTCTGCTGGCGATCGCCGACGCTCATTGTCGATTTGCTGCATTTTAACTTGGACAACCGCAAATTGTTTCAATTTTTAGTCAATATTGTCGTCTAAGTAAAAAGCTAGGATGTCGAAATCTTAGCACTTGTTTGAAGAATACGCCACCTCAGAATCCTTGATAAAATCAATCAATTTATAGAAAAATTAGGATTCAAGAACTTTCAACTTTCTCGTCCACTAACTCGTTCGAGTTTTTCATATAGACAGCTCGTTCAGAGCCTTTAATCTATCTGGTATCCCTTAACTGGTTGGCGTATATATTGTAGTTGAACAGAGCACATGAACTTTTCAGTTTCCTTGTCTCTCAATACTTCTCTCTTTGAATATACTAGAATTTTTAAACAGTTTGGTGGGGTCCACAAATAATTCGGCACAATTAACTAAGTAACCCACATAATCGAAGATGTTTTCGACTTTTTAAATCTAGAACTGTGCATATCCGATTGTTTTCCTTCCTCACTACGAATTACCAAGTGGAAGGGTGAAGGTTGTCAGGAAATATACGTAGCATATGAAAAGTTTGATTGATTTAGGAGAGTTTAACTCATATATCATATATCAGAAGTATTGATCTTTTTTTTCTGCTACTTGGAGAGCACTTTCGTACCGGTTGGATCAACTACATCGAAGTTGATCTCTATAGAATATACCAGAATTAAATGTTGACTTTGATCTCTATATCGACGGATAATTACTGGAATCCACTAAGTAGCTTGCAGAAGATTTTGTAAACACTTAAGATCTTCTGAGTACCCTTTACTCCCCGTGTATCAACTCCATTTAGATTTCACGACCGATGTGCAGTGACTTCGCAGAAAACAAGGAATATTAATGGTAGGCGAATCATACGATATCTCCCTCGTCCTTTAGTATTTTCAAGCCGTCAACAAAAGCGTCAATTGGGCTCGATTTAGTCTGCCCTACATAAGGCTCCGAATCATTCCCTTTCCATTTTTCTAAATATCGCAGCGTCTATCGATTGCAAAGCCGCATTGTCAACAAATCTTAAGCCACAGCCGCAAGTAACAACTGCAGCTAAGCTGCTAACTAAAGAAATAAGTTACGGCTTAAAAGTTTCCGCGTCTGAGGCTCATACTTCGAATACCATGAAACATGTCAACGCCAAGGCCGTGGCGCCGCAAAGCAGAAATGCGACGAACGTGAGGCTTGAGTACTGAAATACTCGTCTTTAAGAGTATTTAGTTGAGTATTACGAACATCTGCGAATGAAAGCCTAGCAATGGAAGTGCACGTCAAACTGAAATCCAAGTAATGCGTTCTAAGGAACTTAGAAACTAAGCTAGCGCGGAAATCATGATTGAGAGGGGGTATTACGGATTGCTTGCGGCTCGTTGGTAAACCGTTACGCATTGTTGTTTACATTACAGTGCATATAATGGCAACTATTGCTTACTGTTGTTGTTGTATTTTGCGTTTTCGAACCGAACGTAAGATTTTGCCAGTAACAGTAGTAAATCGGATTAAGCGTGTACCATGGCGAAGAGTCACGAATTAAATGAAGCTAAGTAGGGTGGCGCTGAGCTTCCTTGAGCTGCTGGAGTAGTAGCTGGGTGGAACTGCGTGTGTTCGGGGTGTTGCAAAAGTTCCAATGAAATTATTGTTGCGAAAGCTGGAGTCGGGAAATGTTGTCGTTCTTGTTAACATTGTTGTTGTTATTGTGTGCAAAAAGTTACAAATTGCAATAAGTGTGTTTTTATAGTTCAACAGCATATTAAGCGATAAACATTTTTGGGCGCACGATGCCGTAAGGGTGAGGAGTTTCTGAAGAGTCAAGAAAAGCTATGCTTGCAACGGACGTATAGGAATTCTGATAGGGTCATACGAGGGAACAACTTTACTGTATCTGAAAATACCAAAAGGGGGAAAGTATTAAGAAGCAGTTGCATACCAAGTGATAAGCTTTGCGTAAGCGTTGTAGTTCGGAGAAAATGGGTGTCTACTGAGGCAGGCAAATAGTGTTAAGGTGGATAGTAACTACAGCTGATTCGCAAACAATTTTGTTAAATTGAAGATTCGCGAGCAAGCTGACAGACTTTCATTTAATTCTTGGAGGTTTTATCAAGTCATAACGGTTGCGTTGGTAAAAAATATAAAGAGTGAGGAAGAAACTGTCATTAAGTAATAGTTAAGTACTTAAAAAGTAGCAGTTGATTTCAGTGTCAAAAGCAAAAAGTTCACTGTATGTCTTATCAACACGTAATATTACCTAATTTTAGGTTTATTTATATTATTTCATTCATTGTAGGGCCAGAATTTATACTTCTGAAACGGTTAATGAAACAAAATGCATGTAAAGGCTTAGACTAAATTACTTCCTCAATGTACTTTAAGTGTGTCGCGGTGTTGGTAGGTGGATTAATATATAGAAGATAGCTTACAACCTGCACTAAGCTTGTTTCATTAGTGTTACCGCAAAAAGATGAAAATTATTTAAAAAGGACGTATTTACCTGAGAGATCTGAAACTATTTATATAGTAATTAAGTTTTTTCCATTTGAATATTTATATTTGCGGATTAATCCAGTGACAGCAGTTCTATTGAGTATTTTAGTGCGTATTTTGGTGAGGCATTTCGAATGTGTAACAAAACGTGACAAATCTTTGGTAGGAAACTTTGATTCTATGTAATTTATGGCTTCTTTCAATATCTAAAAAAAACCGAAAATTAACTTCATTAACTACAGAGAAAGCCTACGCATACTATTCGACGAAACGTATAAAATTTATAATTATTGCGCACTATATTGGCTTTAGACCGGCATGTAACGGATAACCATAAGGGAGCCCAAATCAGTCTTCTTTAAATATTGAAAGAGGTATTCCTGAAAGAAGTATGCAACATAGCGAATATAGCGGGTTTGGAGTTCTAAATCTGTACAAATAAGAATAATAATAGAAGAATATTTCGGCTAATATAAACAGAAATGTGAATACGATATATTACCCAATATATAATTCGATATATTAACCGGTACAGTCTGCACCGGTCTGTCCTCTTTCTTACATGGACTAACTCAAACATTTAATCAAAAATGATTTTGTGAAGAAGTATAGTAGCAGTGTTGTGATTTGTCGATACGTGACAGTCTTTTTGATCTATAGCTAAGAGTTCTGTGCATTACAGCGGACATACATCTTTGGCTGGATATCAGGCGAATTATCTCGCGAAGTGAATGCTTCTATCAAAATATATACTTATACTTAGTTTATAGACCGGTTCATTTTAAAAGAAGACGGCAGATTGGTTTTGTATATGAAAAACCATACATATAATATATACGAGGTCATTGATTTCGACAAGGTTTTAATTTATCGAGCGTGATTTGCACTAATTCCTTTTCTATAAAAGCACCATTATTCTCCATTGCTTAAACCACTGAATCAGAGGCACAACAGCACCATAAACAAAAGTCACGTCTCTCATCCTTTTTTGACATGTGTGAAGTAACGCATAATAGTACTCAGTGTGCCACCAAATGCCATACCATCTGGTGAAGCCAGTCTAGACAACGATGACGACAAGTACCTAACGGGTTTCCAATATAATTATGTTTTCCTTGATTGCACACATACTTTTTCCAATGCGCCAAAGTTAAGTACCCAGAAGCAGCAGCGTCGTTTAAGCGCCTTTAGGCTTCTGCGCGGGTGGTAGGATCTGAGCTGGTTATGCCATTATTCCTACTGCGCTTCATTTCTCTGCTTTTAATAATAATAAAATTCCCATTTAACTTTTCACCACCAGTCGCCTATACTTTCTTCGTCCTTCCTACTACCCTGCAGTGAACATAAATGTACTCAATGTCGACGTCGTGCCGCGTCGTGTCGCGCCGTTAGGGAAATGTAAACGCAATTTTCTGTTCTGCAGCTGTCAACTTATGTCGGTAATGCAATGGCTGCGACCGCTGCAGCGTGAGTAGTTTACAAATTATCCAGCTTTGAGCCTCTAATGCTTTCCTTCTTGCTTATGATCACCTATTAGAGTGATGTGCCGGTTCTGAAAGTCACCAAGGTCGAATTGGTTGAGTGCTATAGAAGTTTGCAACTTTTGTTGTACATGATTTTTTGTGGTTCGGTAAGTTATTGGGCTACCTACAGGTAAACTAAACTGTACTTATGGGTTTTGGAATGATTTTTCCGGTCAGCATTGAGGAAGTACTTAGATATACTTAAAAAATGGGAATGAAACTTTATGAGACGAATGAGCATATCCATAAAATAAAATAAGTAGGCTACTTTCAATAGAATCTTTCGCTGAGATCTGTAGAAAGAAAATTTTGGACAACATTTTTTGGGATACACAAGTTAACGACAATAGTTATATGTTCCCGAAACTTAGGTGCATATAATAATATAGCTTCAAAGTGCCAGGAATGAATAGGCTCCAGAGACTTCATATGAAGAGTTAAAATCATGAAATTGCAATAAATATTAGTCTTGACCGCAAAAATTGTCCCAAAAGTTTTGATTTTACATTTGTGCAAAGATCTTTTTCAATCTCCTTCATTGCTTGCTATAAAAAAATTTTCGTTATTTCAATCAGACGTTCAGAGTCTGTTTCAAGACATGTATAGTATGTTTCTCTCCTGTTTAGATAGATCAAAGCGCACAACTCACTAAACTTGTAGTTTGAAGTGGTATTCGAAAGGTAGTTGGTAACTATGATCGCATACCCAAAAACAACCCCAGAACCATTGGTCTTAAGTACACACAAGAGCCCCTGTTCGGTATGGATATCTGAATAATATGAACAAGTTATTCGAAGATTCAAAGTCTGGTTTAAAAATTGAGTGTAGCTGCCAATGAATTGATTTACATGCGGAGTAGACAGTATATGAACGAAAACCGAGACGGTTGGATCATATTTTGATACCAAGGCGGAGACAGATGTTTTTCGATTTCATCTAGTTAGCTTCACTTTTTTGATTCAGCATTAGCATACAGCTATAACAAATCTTCGTCGACCCAAAAGCTTCCGGTTATAACTGAACATCTTTGCCTTTAAACCTTTAAATAAAGTCATAACCGTTTATTTTAGTCATTAGTTTGGCTCATTTAGCTAAGCTTCCCCGTCGAACTGTCTCCGTTGGGCTTAACGGGTCTTCTTACGCAAAAGTTTTCCATGTCTCAATTTCGATTTCACCATTTTGGCTTGCGTCAAATCGTTCTTTCAAACAGCATATATATAACTTTTCAATACTTAGTGCTAATGGTGCGGAAACTTTTTGCGACTACTGAACCTTCACTATCTCATGCTCTCACTGCCACACCACTACAATTGAACACTATGGCATGAAGGTGGAATTCAATATCTCGCAGTTGTATAACTAATGCTTTCAGAGTTGATTACAGTTTTGTTGGTTGCTTTTTCGTAACTGTTGTTGTAATTTATTGTTGTTGTACTCTCTGTTGTTGTGGCTACTGCCCTTTTGGAATAATTTTGTTAGGCGGCGGTTAGTTCGCGTGTCATTCATGGTAGCGTCGCGCGCTCTCGGAACTAACAGCTTAACTTTTCTCCCTACCTCTCTACCCCTCTTTGGTCACCCTTTCTCTTCTTTCAAGCTTTTAGCGCTTCTAATGACGTAGCGTTCTCGTGCTCGTTAGTTTGTTGTAAGACTCATTGCCATTGACAGCTACATTGGCTACATTAAATTTGCTATAATTTAGCTTCGTGTTGTTATTGCTTACTAGTTATCATTACTATTTTTTGGCTTTGCTTCCTTTTCGCCTCAATATCCACAGCTCAATTTCTGCCGCTAAACTCCGTCGACGGTCAAACTTTTACTAATGATGTTTCCAACTTAATTCTTTTGCTTGATTTTTGTTTTAGCAAACTTTCCGCTGACATTGTTGTTGCTGCTTTTGTCAGCCTACAATCTTGATGTCTCTTTTTGCGTTAGCATGACTAGGCTTACTTACAAAGTCGCCTTGAAATATGCGCTAACTTTGTAATGAAGAGATATTAGCGGCAGTCATCCATTTGTGGACTATGAAAATCAGCGAGTCGAGTTAAAGTAGAGATACGAGCAGCTTGAAAGCTTTTTGTGGAGAAGTTTATGCATTTGTGATTGAAGTAACGATATGGGTATGCCTTAAGAACCGCCATAGTGAACGCAAGTAATAAACTGAGAAGTTAGGCTATTAATCTCGAAACTTTAGAGATCCTTCCCTGCATACTAAAAAGCTCTAAAAGCAATTATGGTAAAAGCTTCTGAATTAGATATGCCAATGGTATTTACATATACGAAAGAAAAATATCTTTTTCCAAACTGTATGATAGAAGCCAAAAGACATCATACGACCGAATAGAGGCCTTACTGGAAGCATAAACGCCTACCAGTAGTAAAATTGTTCTCTTCGCCGCACATGATTTCTAGTGGTTCCGACATGGTGCGGCTTTTTGCTCAAGCTATGTGGAGAAGGTGCTAAGTTTTTTCCAGACTGAGATTGAACCTAGTAAAGCGTCTGGTATTTATATCAACCGCCTTAACAAATTTATGTTTTTGGTAGCTCAAAACGCTTCGTCGATTTATGAGATGATTGCGTGACAAATTTTGAGTAGTTTTGGATATCACAAAAGAGAAACATTCACAGTTGTTCAAGTGAGATCCAGAGTTAGCTTTGGCGCGAGGTTCATGCCTATACCTTAACCTAAGCTAAACACTAAAGTTGCTCCTTTTGGTCCAGTGCCAGTCTAGGTCTGTGGAAGTACAAGATTCTTTAAGTGTCGACAACTTCTTGTTCTGGTAAAAAATACAACATTCCGAGGAGTATGATAGCTTCGGATTCGGATAAATCAAAATCTATTTTAATAGTTTTCATATATTCGCCTTGAAATGTGGATGTATAAAGATCGTATTGATGTCTTGTTACTTTTATTTTTCACTCCTTCTTGCTCTGGCCTTCTAGAAACTCTCCAAATTTTTGAATAAATCATGTGTTGCCTTCACCCTTCGATGCTGTTACTTTTTTCTATTAAATGATTTTACTCCCGTAAATTATTGTCATAAATATCTCCAACGTAAGCACTGAAGAAAATAGAAAAGCGAAGAAAGAAAATGTAGAGAAGAAGTGGTAGTAACTACGTCAAAAGGAAGTAAAGGAAATAAGCTAATTTTTATGCTGCGTTCGATTTGTGCTAACGGAAGTCCGAAGAAGACTTTCCGAGTGGCAGCTAAGACGAAGGGTATAAGAAGAAAATGCAAAGAGAGCATTTAGTTAGGCATTTGATATTATATTTTTACAATTTTCTACGATTCTTCTTTGTGGTTGTCGGTAGAAATCGAATGAATTGGAGTTGAAAACTTTTTATGTGGCATTTGGGAATTCAGATTGAGATGAATGAGGTTGAAAGTACTTTGAAGGTGTTATTTTTTCTATGTGCAGTATATATGGTATGTATGTATATGAAGCTCCTATAAAATGAGCCTTCCATTGCATGAAATAGCAAACGACAAATATTTAAAATTCTTTAGTAATTTCGAGTCAATTTCAATTTCAATTCCTAAATATTTTAAAAAGCTTTCATAAATTATGTTTGTAGTAGAAATTTTTTTTTAAATTTCTCCCTAATTTATCTGAAATCGAAAAGCTTTCGCTCTAAAACTTCGTTCAATAGTTGTTGGAAGACTAGGTCGTCAAAATTTTTGTGATCTCTTTTATTTTAAAGTACTAGCATTCAAAAAGCACTACATTTTTTGCTTTTTATACTTTTTATAGCTCCAGCTTGTGCTGAGCTTTAATGAAGCTTTTACAGAACTTCCAATGTTGTTAAAGCTTTTTTTGTATCTACTACTTTTTATATTGGAATTGAAAAAACCATTCGAATTTTGTCGAGCTAAAGCAGTTAATCCTTCTGCGAGCTGGCCGGGATTCAGAAAACTGTTATCCGCGTTAAAAATCGGGAAAGCTTTAAGGAATCTTTAACCGAACTTCTAATACTGCAATAGCTTTCTTGAATATACTCTTTTTATATTGCAATTGAAAACATTATTAGTCGAGTTGTCGAGTTTAACTATTATACTTCTGCTAGCTCACTGGAACGTACAAGAATGCTGTTCGCGTCAAAAATCGGAAAAGCTTTGAATAAAAGCTTAGAAACTAAAGCTTTAGAGTTTTAACTATACTCTTTTCCTAAAAGCTTTAATTTTTATTCAGAAATTCTGTAACTCTCAACATAGTTAAAATATAAACTATATTTACGACCAAATTTTACTGTGGCTAAGCAAACATTGTCTGTTGTAAACCTATTTCCATCGTAAAGATACTGTCAATTACACACAGCTGACACCCCTTACTAGCAGCAAATTGCTATATATTTCTCTCTACAGTACATGTAATTTATATAATGATTACGTTAAGAATTTGATAATAAATCAGATATTAGCAAAATGCTTAACAACACGAAAGGCAGCGTTCGTTTACTAACTAGACAAGCTCAAGGTCAAGTTCACTCGAGCGTTTCATTAGCAAGCCGATTTGTTTGCAGTCATGCTGTGCGAGAAAAATGTGAGAAATTGTGGGACTGGTTGTAAGGAAAGACGTAAAGATGTGTTTATGATAGTAACTCAATTAGCATGGCAAGGCTGTGTGAGTACGAAGTCTGAAAAAGTTATATTATGAAAATATATATTAGTGTAGAGGATTAATTTGTGTTCTCCGAAATGTGGATCTTGAAAAGACGTCGTAAGTTTGCTGCGACCTTTTATTTGCTGGACGGTTTTTGCGGTCATCTTACAAATGAATACGCTTATGAGCTTAAATATTCGATATTCTCTTGCTTAATGGCGCCCTCTGCTAGATAACACCTGTTTGAGATTATTTTCGCACCCCGGCAAACTAACAAGCCGAAGTCTCGCACACAACTTACGCGAGTAGAATATCCGTCATCTGTATAAATACATAAATATTTTAAATTTTTTATAAAAAATAGATTTCTTGTTGTTGGTTAGTTACATATTCACTTATGGTGACATACGGTCAGGTGACTTTGCATGGTTATATATCTCTTTGTGTCAAACTGGTTTCAATCACGTTTCACGGCTAGTTCAACAGCTGTATGACAGACGGTGCGAATTGCAAAGAAATGATCTAAGCGATTTATGGGTTAAATAAAATCAATTTTATGAATAATTACTAACAGAAACTATAAACTTAGAATAAATATAAACTAAATTGAGTTGAGTTAAAATAAGTATGTACTATTTCAAGACCGGATATATGCATATATAATTATTGACCTTCATCATGTCAAATTTTATGACTCATTTAATGAACAGGTCTTGCCATTCTAACAAGCAAAAAAAGTATTTTCGAATAATACATATTACCATTAAATTAATCAAGAACGCACGAATATAGTGATAACGGAGCTAAAGTGCCTTTTCTTGCCAGTTCTTCAACTTTTCTGTTATCCACGATTCAGCTCTTGCCTGGCATCCATATTAGTTTCATCACGATGTGATTTGATGGCGTTCTTCACCCCTTTTCTTGAAAGAATTCGGTTGGGTTATTAGGTGGTTATTGGCAGTTTCTCCGATTACTCTTGGAACAAAAACAAGTTTATTATTAGATTATTGAAAATATGTACGAAATCTTGTTTAGAGTATTGAAGATCTTAAGTTCAGACTTTAGTTGTCAGGCGTTAAAATTAAGAAATTTCTCATGAAAGTAGTTAATAATAGAACTACTTTTTATAAAGACCTAGTGTCATTCTATAAGTTTATGGGATATCCTGGATAAGTGTTCTAGAACTATGTCTTCCCAAGACAAAAATATTTCAAACATCGTCAGAATGACTAGAGAGGAGGAAATGACTGGGGGAGACTCCAAAGTTGCAGAAACATACTATAGTGAGTTAGTATTCCACATTTAATAAGGACAGGAAAATAAACCATAAATAATGAAAGAGAGAGTGGCAAAAAGAACGGAAATTGCTTAGCCTGACTGCCACAAAATAATCTAAACTTTATGGATTGATTCTAGCACCATCTAAATTCACGTGAAGAACGTTTTTGAACATTTGGTTTATTTTTTCTCACTTGTCGCACTCTCACCTATAATCGGCAGAACTCTTTGAAGACCTTTCCTTCCATTCAAATTATTTAAAACAAGCTTTTCCAATTTTCCAAATCAAAGCTTAAAAATGAACAATACAACAACAAAGGTAATCAGCGTTCGGCGCCAGAATTGAAAAGTCACAAAGCGTAACGCTGCCAACCAGTTGAGTCAATAGAAAATCACTGCAAACTCAAACCGCAGAAAGCAATTGAATTCAGCTAACAACAACCACATTTAAAAAAATTAAAAGAAATAAAAGAAGACCTAACCACAGAACTTATGTGTGGGCACGCGCGCTTTAATAAACCGTTTGAATTGTGCGGAATATTAAACTAAAGTCGATGGCAATAAAAGACACGTACAACAACAATAACGAATGTGAGAATGAAAACAAGAAATGCTAAAAGAGTACTGGCAACCAATAGATTCGGAGAAGCGCCGATAAGCCAAAGCAATAACAGAAACGAAAAGCTAAACAAAACGACAGTCAAACTAGCGTTTGTAATAAAATCCGAAAAATCAGTCAATCGACCAACAAGGCAGCCAGCTGCCGGTTTGGCGAGTCTTTGTGCAGCTTTTACAGCCAAAAGGTAAACAAAAAGCAGCTGAGTGGCGAGAGCGGCTGTAACAGGGTAATGCGACAAAGAAAGAGATAAGAGAATCATGGCTAGAGTGAGAGATCAAGAAAAAGAGAAACAGGGAAAGGTGGAAAATGTGGCGAGGAGTTGTACGGGAAGGTCAGCAAGAACCATTGGCTATTTATGGCTGGTTTGCTGCGTGTTTTCACAGTTTATGCTCCTTTACATAGAGCAAAATGCCAATTTGAGCTTAAAGTTCCATAAACTCATTAACACTTTGACGATTTGAGCTTAAAGTTTCATAAACTCATAAACACTTTGACGATTTCATGGCTGTACATAAAATCATTTACCTTAAACTCTTCAAACTTTTATCATCTTTAGTTTTTATATATTATCTTTTAAACATATTCTATTCAATTTTTTGTTTAACACTTTCCGCGTTTTACTCATTTATTTTTTTGTTTCTCTATTTCTCTTTTCGTTAACCGACTTTTCTACTTTTGTTTCTGTTTTTTCTCTATTTTTTCGTCACGCTTGCTTTGAGTTATGGAAATGCGTTGCAAATTGTCCCTGGGGTCAGCTGTCGAATTTAGAATTTGAAGTTTGTTTATACAACTTTTATGCGTTCCGGTTAGCGTTGCTTGCAGTCAAATTTATTTTTTGTGTTTTTCTGCTTGATTTGAATACGATTTCTCACAATTGATACGAATTTATAATGCTCAAAAAAAGTTTAAATTTACTTTATTTCACAAGCATGAAAAAAGTTATTTAGTGGGAAAAAAGTAATAATAATGTACACTGATATTTTAAAGCTTAGCATATGTTTATAAGAATCTTTTAAGACTAGTTGTTAAGATTAGTTCGAATTGCCATATATATACATACATATATTATATAATATTATAAAATTGTATTCATAAAATTTATGAAATTATTGAATTTTATTTCCAAATATTTTGCCACTGATCATAATATAATATTTTTTTTTGCAGATCTCACACGAAACTGTACGAAAGGTGAGTTTTATAAAACATCCAATTTGCGAAATTGATTTTTTCTATATCGAAAAAATATAAAGTTGTTTTTTTTTTAACTTTTTGCTTACTTTATAACTATGATGAATTAAAAGACGCATTATAACAAAAAAAAAAAGAAAATTTAATCAAAGAAAAAGGAATACTCAAAAAAATTCATAAAGAAAAATTCCAGTATAATTTTTTACTAAAAGTTAAAATTTTTTATAAATATTATAACGCACGTTCATTTACGGCATCTTTCTTATTTCAAGAAAAAAAACTACCACAACTTAATTGTGCTTAAATATAAATAAGTGCTATGAAGTAATTGAGCATCAAATAGTTAAAATTTATATCAGTGACCGCGAAATCAGATATATATGACTCTTGTGCGAGTAAATGAGGGAAAACATATCTTTAGATTCTTAAAATTATAAAAATGGCTATGCAAATATACCACTATGGGCAAAAAATAGTAAGACTTTGTTCATAATTTTAAAATTTTTGATTTATTCTTCAAAATCTATATGGCCCTCTCAAAGTAGTACCTTTAGGACCCAATGCTCTTGTGCTAATGTTTCAATTTTCGAAACAGTTGCTAAAGTCAATTTACGGAATAGCTTTCAATGCCCGTAGCGATTCACATTTAATGTCTTCAATGAACTCAAAGCGTTTTCCACGGAGCGGTCGTTTGAGTTTGCTGAATAGCCAGAAGTGACACGGAGCTAAATCAGGCTAATGCGGTGGTTTCGGCTTCGCACAAACGATGCATAGCACTCAAATAGTATTCCTTGTTGACAGTTTGGCCGGTCGGAAAGGATTTAGAAATCGCCAGACCTCGCTAATCGAAAAAAACTGTCCACGTAACCTTGTCTGTTTCCGGTCGTAAGCATGGAGAATATTGTTTCACAGACGTTAACGCGACGCGTGTTTTCGAAAAAATTCCGTGATTTTGGAACCATTCGAGCTTTCACTTTTATTAGGCGCAAATGCTCTTTCAAAATGGTCTTCACTGATCTTTTAAATATTTCAAAGATGCAAGTAAGCTCTCTGACTGTAAATCGTCGATGCTCAAGCACCAATTCCTAAATTTTATTGACTCCCACTGTAACCAACATAAAATGTGAAAATTTCTCCGAAATGACTGAACCGATAGAGGTGAAATTTTCGCACCACTTCTTAGAACTACATGTTTGTAAAGTTATGATCGAAGGAATAAGAATTTTGCCAAAAATTGAATTGAATTGAAAATTTAATACAAAATACAATAATATAATTGTTTTTAGTCGCCATTTTGTCAAAACTAAATCCCGTGTAAATTTGCTGTATTTATCTATGGGAAGAAGAAACATTTCGGCTTTTGGATTTGTGGTAATTATTTTCGGAGGTCCTTCTGAAGACCGGCGCTAGGAACAAGATGGTCTAATATTTTTCAGAATAAATCAACAATTATTAAAGTACATTAAATTCAGTAAATGCACTTAATTTTCTTTAATTATTAAATAAAACACCTGTTAAAGAAATATCAAAAACACGCGGTTTTCAAACTTGTAAGTGAATATAACGGGTTACATTGAAGGTAAATATGTAATACAAATGAAAACTAGAATCCCAAATTATATGTTAAATCCAACAAATGATTGTAATAATGCTTTTCTCACTCTCTTGCCATTTCAACTAAATTACCGTCATAAAGAAAGATGATATCTACCGCAAATATTTTCCAACTAATGACTTCACAAATGAACATATTTATACTAAATGTAATCCCTTCTGCTTGGTCATGGGGAATTCAATGATTATAATCAAAATCACAACCTCGGTTGGCGCGCTTGTCGCAGAGTGGCAGTAATTATGACGATTATATTAAAAAAGCTACAAGAAAAAAATTATATATTTGTATATTTTTACAACTACGAAAAGACAGACAATAGTGCTTGTGTGTGGAGTGGATTTGCTAAATTAGAAGAAACAAGTAAGGAAGGGCTAAGTTCGGGTGTCACCGAACATTTTATAGTCTCGCATGATAAAGTGATAATCGAGATTTCATTATACGTCATTTACATATTTTTCAAATACCGTATTTTTGTAAAGTTTTATTCCGCTATCATCATTAGTTCCTAATGTATATATTATACAGAGAAAGCATCAGATGGAATTCGAAATAGCGTTATATTGGAAGAAGGCGTGGTTGTGAACCGATTTCACCCATATTTCGTACATGTCATCAGGGTGTTATGGAAATATTACACACCGAATTTCATTGAAATCGGTATAGTAGTTCCTGAGATATGGTTTTTGGTCCATAAGTGGGCGATTTTCAATTTAAAAAAAAAAACCTGGGTGCAGCTTCCTTCTGCAATTTCTTCCGTAAAATTCAGTGTTTCTGACGTTTTTTGTTAGTCCGTTAACGCACTTTTAGTGATTTTCAACATAACCTTTGTATGGGAGGTGGGCGTGGTTATTATCCCATTTCTTCCATTTTTGAACTGTATATGGAAATGCCTGAAGGAAACGACTATGTAGAGTTTGGTTGACATAGCTATAGTAGTTTCCGAGATATGTGCAAGAAACTTAGTAGGGGGCGGGGCCACACCCACTTTTCCAAAAAAATTACGTCCAAATATGCCCCTCTCTAATGCGATCCTTTGTGCTAAATTTCACTTTAATATCTTTATTTATGGCTTAGTTATGACACTTTATAAGTTTTCGGTTTCCGCCATTTTGTGGGCGTGGAAGTTGGCCGATTTTGCCCATCTTCGAACTTAACCTTCTTATGGAGCCAAAGAATACGTGTACCAAGTTTCATCATGATATCTCAATTTTTACTCAAGTTACTTGCACGGACGGACGGACAGACAGACGGACGGACAGACAGACATCCGGATTTCGACTCTACTCGTCACCCTGATCACTTTGCTATATATAACCCTATATGTGACTCTTTTAGTTTTAGGACTTACAAACAACCGTTATGTGAACAAAACTATAACACTCTCCTTAGCAACATTGTTGCGAGAGTATAAAAACAGAGATTAAATGGAAGAGGAAAAAAATATATTTCTGATGTTGAACTTGCATAGCAGTAATGAAAACAGTAATGAATACTATATATATGTATATATGTGCATGACAATGTGATATTAATTACTGGTGCGATGTGCATTCGTCAGCATGTTTCATTAGCGAATTACATGTGTGTGCATAAATATTTGCCTCGCTTCATTAGGCTTAATTAAAGGGTAAAAGTGCGAAATGTGGATGGAAATTTACTTCTAAAAAATGCATTTATATGATTTGAAAGCAAGAAAATAAAAAATTCGAAAAATTAAAAACAATTTTAAATCGAACTAGAATTAAATATCCGTCCATAAATTAGGCATTTTATATCTTGCTTAAAGTAACCAATACTGTGAGAATTGGCAGATGACATTTGACACTTCATATGTGACAGATAACTGTAAGTTAAAAATCAGCAACAATATATCTAAATTTTGATATCATTAATACTCTTTAAAATATTCATTTAACAGTATAATTGAATTGAGAAATAGTTATGCAAAGTAGTGCTGCCACGTTTTAAAATTATTTAATGCAAAATGGAATATTATATTACAAAAACACTGAGAGTGATAAAAAATTAATACGAAAGAAATTTTTGAACAATTGTTTTTAATTTAAAATATATTTTGTTCAAGGTTGTCATATTTTTGTAAAATCTAAATTTAACCAGAAATTTGGTATATTTATTCAGCAGTTCCTCAAAACAATAATGCTTTAAAAATGATAAAGTTTTTACGCTGGAGAAACTGCAAAACAACAGGCAAAAAATTTTGCTGTTGCCACATTTTTTTGTTAGTCATATAGTGTTTTAAAAAATAAATTTTATAAATCGCATATACAGAATATTATTTAACTTAACATTCAAACCCCTATATTTAGATAAAAAATAATAAAAAAAATTTGTCATGCCTAAAATCCACTGAATGTTTTAATTAAGCTTTAAGATTGTTAGTTAACAGTGTTACCATATAATTATGTGTAATAATTATTTAAAATAAGTGAAAGTTCAAAATTTTCAATAGTTTTCTGGCAAAACAAAAACTGTCTAGATTATTAATATTACGTGTCACCTTTATATAATGCTTTTATAATTTGTAATGAAGTTGCCATCTGTTCATAACTATGAGTTTTAAAATAATTCGAAACATTACAGTTCAGCTTAAATATTTTTTCACGCCTAACGGTAATGCCATATAATTATATATTATTTTTGTAATATTTATGATTTTAATGCTTTCAATTGCAATTCTAAAAATTTCATTAAACAAAAACTAAAAGTTTCTAATTTCATAACTTAAGGCATAATTTTTACAAGCGCAGTTAATCCGGATTAACGCTGCCGTCTGTCAAGGCTATAAGCTAACTTATTCCATATCATGATCATTTGCTTCAATTTCGTTTACCAATAAATGCCGGCTTTATCTCAATATTTATTTTGTCAAAGAATCCACTTCGTTCAAATATTAAAAATTTATGAAAAAGTGCAAAGCATATTTAAAAATTTACTGCTTGTCATTGCTAATTAAGTGAATTGAAATCTCTGTCTCGCATGCAGTTTTTGCACACACTTCATTCATGCGTCATTAATGCTTATTGTTAATATTGTTAAATTATTTCAAATATCTTCTTTTTTTGCTTGGTGAGCAATTTAAACCCACAAGTATTACCGGCTGTTTGTTTGATGTTCGGTATTGTTTTTGTTTTTGTTTCAACTATGCCTGTTGACAGTTAAACCACAAAAAATAGCAATAAACTTACACTCAGGTGGCTGCTGTCAAATTAAAGCAAATAGCGCGAGGCATTTATTTCAACATATTTTAAAAGGGTATTTTTTGGAATATATAGACTAAAATTGAAAAAGAAAACAAATTCAGGCAAATGAAAAAGCATTAACAAAAGCGAAAATTGAAAATCATAGTTTGCAAAAAAAATTAATTTGTGCAAATTGCTGAGTGCAAAAATTAAAATAGTAAACACTGCAATTACCACACTTTCTGACGCGCACGAAAATTGACTAACAAAAAGCGCTTGAATCAACAATAATAATACTCGTGCGAGCAGTAACAACGGCCATGCACACAAAGGCAAAGTAATAAATGCGAAGAGCTGTCACACATACATATACTCACTTTCAATAACAATCAACAACAATGATAATCAACAATTTTACCGTCCATTAGCGATGTGTGTGGCAGTGAGATGGAATAGTAAAAAATTCCAAACACAAACAATTAATTTATAAATTGAACAAATAAATTTTTGAAATTTATGCTTTCAGGTGCCTTTAAGAAATGTTTTCATAGTTTGTCCACAAAATTTCGAATATTATTTACATTTTTTAACTCTGCTCCAAAAATGTGATTTGATTACTTTTAAGTTTTTGTAATTTAAATTCACTCAAAAACTTTATTTACTTAAATTGACCACTGATTTATTGATAAGTTGGAACCCTGTTTACAAAAATGCAAAAACTTTCTGTAAAATCTTGTTTTAAATGACGTATTTTTTTCATTACTTTGATAATTTTTATTTGGAGAGGTTGTAACTCTGACCCAAAAATATATACAAGGTGTATTCCAAAGTAAACAGGACCTTTTGAATCTAGCGCCTTCTGGTGGCGCCGTCTGATGTCTACTAATGCGTTAAAATCTGCTATCTTTATCAATTTTCCAGTGAGAATTTCATGATATTTCATTGATTGGAAGTAAAGTTATTGCGTCTTAAGTGCCACTATGTCTATGTTATCGGTGCGAAAATGAGCTTCGAACAAAGAGCCAACATCAAATTTTGTTATAAAATTGGTAAAACTTTTACCGAAACGTTTCAATTGATAAAAAAAAGTTTATGGCGATGATTGCCTATCCCGTAGCAGAGTGCACGAGTGGTTTCAACGTGTTCAAAGTGGTCGTGAGGACAAAAATGACGGTCAACATATGGGCCAATTAAAATCCGTGATCACAGGAAATTCCATCGAAACTGTGCGTGAATTCATCAAAAATCAGCCGAAATCATCATTAAAATTCATGGAAATGGAATTGAAAATCTCCTAAACATCGATTTATCGCATTTTGACCGAACATTTGGGCTTACGAATGGTGTGTGCACGGTTTGTTCCGCAGCAAATAGCTGTATTGAAGCAGAAGAAGACTATTTTGAATAAAATAAATTGATTTAGCCGAAAAAACTATTTGTTCTGCTTTTTTAAGGCTTGTTTACTTTGGAACACACCTTGTATGTCTACATGAACAGCCTGTTGAACTAAGGCAGTTTGTAAGATATTGTTCTGAAGTTTTGCAAACGTCCATTTCTGACCAAGAAGCTGCTCATTTGCGGGAACCGTCAGTATCGGTCGTCTGAATGAATGATATCATGTTCTTGTATGGCAAACTTTGTATTTGATGAGATATCTTAACGAAATCGGGCATCTATTATTATCGAAGGCATAGGGACAATTTCCGAAGAAATATAGCTGCCATAAAAACTCACCGATCAAAATTAAATTAGTGTATGGATAATAACTCTTGATAAAATCTTTTCACGAAATATGCCACCAAAAATTATACAAAGCAATCTTATGGTATAATCTACTAAAAAGTTCTGATCAATAAAAACTAAGTTAACGGTATTTTTATACCTATTAATGCTATATAAATGTGCATGTGAAGGGTAGTTATTTGTTTTCTTTTTTTTTGTTAGCTTTGCTGCTTATCTTATTGCACGGTGTTTGGCGACATGGGGGGCGTATGAGTAACATGTGTAGCAAAAAGTGCAAGTACAGAATGCACGCACATACTACTTATATACCTATATTGTGTATGTAAATGAAGAATAAATATGTTTATATGAATGTGCACTGTATATATGAAAACTTTTTTTATATAATTATATATCTATGGTATATGACTGTAGATATCTCCCTTTCCTCACACATGCAGTTTGATTTAATTTCAGATATTTTTACTGGTTTTCTTTTAAGCCGCTTTTGTATTTGCTGTTTTCGTCAATTTTTTTCACATCCTTATGTGTATTTCAATGTTCCGACTTTGATCAGTTTTTTTTCATTTATTCTCATACCGATTTTAGTGCTTATTTTGTGCGGTAGGTTTTTTTGATGTTAAGCTTCTTTCAATCTTTACGTTTGTGTGCTAATAAAATTTTATTTTAATAAAAAATATGCTTTTGCATTTTCTATTACCTCTTTAAAAAAATGTTTTAATGTAATTAATTACATTTTAAAGAAAAAATTATACGAACGCTGAGTGATTTTTACTCTTATCTCATACATGCGATTATAAATTATTTAAAGGCTAAGGGGACGGTGTGGCCTTGGCTGAAACTGATTCCGGTGGAAAAAATTGATTTATTATATATTGTTAAAAAGTGTTAAACATGTAACGCTTTTCAATTAATTTGATATAATTGGTTCTTAGTTTGCTCTGCAGTATTTATATCCCGATTAGCTCTTCACATAATCATTATAAAGGCATATACCTCATACCACTGTCGATGCGAGTATTATATAAATAGCTTTAAGTAAAAATATTCGTTTAGTAAAAGCTGGTGTAATACAAAGAAAATAATATTTATAGGGTTGCCACATAATCGAAAACTTAAGCATCAAAAATTAAAAAAAAAAAACAATTTTAAGGCCTACTGTAATTTGCGAATTTAACTAATGCGGTTGACATATAAAAATATGTAATATAAGAGTGTAGCCACCTTTTTATAAGTTTGTAACTCTACCAAATATATATAAAATTTTTAAAAATTATGAAATCAAAAAATCATTATATACATATAAAAAGACTTCCAACTAAAATTATTTTTGAAAAGGGTTGCCACATAAAAATTAATACATCTTTTTATTAATTTAACATAAACAGTATTGAAATATTACATTATTCAGTTATTACATTTATTAAAACCAAAAATATTCTATATGAATATAATTTTATTAAGTTTGCCAGATATTAAATATTCAAAAAGCATTGTCAGATTGGCAAAAAAACTAGTGTAATAGTATTATATCGGCTGGAAAAGACAAGTCGGTATTTAAAGGAAAGTATTTGAAAATTTTTATCTTCCACAATAAAAATAAAGACTAAAAAAGAGTCTGAAGGCCTTAGAAATTTTATTATTGAAATAATTTTTTTAATAGTACTGCCACCTATTGTAAATTTTTAATTCAATAAAAATTATTCAAAAAGCAAACTGTTCATGTAAGATATATTATTATTTTTTTCGATAAGGGATACCATTAGTTTTATTTTTTTTAATTTTTCGATTTCGTTTTATATTTTTTTCCTCAGTTTAACTTTCTAATAATTAATTGTTTTATTAGCTTTAACATTTTGTTTTTTGTAATATTTTATATTAATATTTTCGTTTAAATTTTTTGGATTGTTTTTTTACATTTTTTCATCTTTAGTTTAACGTTTTAATAATTAAATTTTTTTTAGCTTTTTTAATTTTTTTACATTGTTGTTCTTTGTTTGTTTTTTCTTTTAATTTTTGTTAAATTAAATATTAATTACAAAAATTTAGTTATAAGTTTTTTTGTCTTTTGATTTTTTTGTTTAATTTTTAATTTTTTTTCAGAGTACCATTTTCCATTTAACATTTCAATGCCATTGAGTACTATGTTTGTCTATATGCTTCAGAAAAATGTCCAAATTTGTTTTAAGGTGTATTCATAAATTTAAGTTATGTACTTGGCATTGAAATATTTTGCATATTTTAAGCTCGTTTACTGTGTTACGTGCATTTCTGGTTAGTAAAACGTTCTTGGTGTTAGCATTTATGGCCACTCTGTTGACTCGGTCGTTGGTTCACAATAGTGCTATATTTATACGCACTTGGGCCCACACAAGCATATTTACATGGATTTGTATGTACATATGTACTATATGTATGTTTGTTTATACGATTATATATATCTACCTGCATAGAGTAGGCCTGCTCATTTCAATTCATTACAGCATTTTCGTTTTCGCTTTTACATCACTTTCGCATCGGACCAGGTTCGAGTTTTCAGTTCGAACGCCAACCACTCTTTAGCCCACAAAGTATTTATATCAAATGCAGCGCACAACTATTTAAATACTTGTTTAACTCAGCTATGGACAAGCATTTTAATCAATTTGTACTATCATTAAACATCTATTAATCAACTTATTTTATAAATGAGTTTACAACGCAAAACTGGTATTTAGTTTCAATTCACAAATATATGTTAACACATATAATACATAAATACATACATACATACGTGTATAAATATACAAAAAGTACTTCAGTAGAGATTAAAAACAAATCAGTTTGTGCTTGTGGCCACTCATTATAGAATTATAAAGTACTCTCTAAATAGGTATGTGTGGTCTTAAACTCTCATCATTTAACCAGAAATATGTACGTATATATGTATAAAATTATTTATGGATATAAACATCTATCTACTAATGTTCGCTTATTGATTGATAATTTGCTGAACAAGCTTTTTTTTTGTTTACATACAGTTGTTTTCTGTTTGCCTGTCAAGTCGTTGATCAGCTGATCGACATAAGCTTATAGCCGATTTCAATATACATATGTATGTAGATAATGTTATTAATGTTGACTTTAATTAATGATATTGAGTTAATAGGTCTGCTGATGACACAGCAATTAAAAATGCTTTAAAACTCGTTTAAATTTTTGAAATCGATAGAGTGAAATATAATACAGGAAATGTCCGCGTAATTGTTTGGGGCAGTAAGTTCTTCTGTTAAAAAATTAAAATGGCCTTCGATAGCTGATGGATATGCCATGACAGGCTGCCACTAAACAGTAAGAGGTTTCGTTTTAAATGTCGAAGGGCTACTACCGTTAAAAAAAAAAACTTTTTGAATTAAAATTCGCTTAAATTGAACTAATACCAATAGTTAAATGCATGCAATGAACCAAGAAATAGTCACAACTCAGATTTTTTACGAAAAATGGATGGTTTCTCAAATATCAAAATCTTTGTTCTTGTAAAAAGGCTTATGCTTCAGACTGGTTTGAACAACGAGATTATTATCCAAAATCTTATTCCTTTGATCATCACTGCACAAATATGTATATCCAAGAAACTCTTTTGAAAATTTCACAAGGCTTACGGTTTCGGAGAAAACTTGGGTACTGACTCTGAAAGCATTATTTCGAGAAAAACACGTTTAATGCGCTTTGGAAGCCAATTTCACTTAAGTTAAAGGATTTATAAAGGTGTGTTCATAACTACGAAGTTATTTACCAGATCAATTTCAAATTTACGAGAATATTCTCAAAAATGTTGCTCATTTGTTATGGATAAATGCAAAATAATCTATTTAATGAAATATACGGATATTGTAGATAACACCTCAGTGGTACTCATCTGATATTTGTTAACACAAATTAACACTTACCGATCCAAACGGGGTAAGATCGCCGAAAAAACAGCCCTTGGTCGGAAGAAATCCCAGTGAATTCCGGCGCGTAGAACCGGCTGTCGTGGGAATTGATCTGATATTTGTCTCATATTGAAGTCATAAGTAGCGACAGTTTTGTAAAAAAAAATTATGACAGTTTCCACATTAATTCCGGTACCAGGGCTATATACTAAAGATATATGGATGCAATAGTGCTCTTGCTCTTTATTTGGTAAGAAATACTGCCGGAAATATACTAAAAACCACATATCTGTCAGTTGTCAGTTCTGCTAAAACTGAATTTGCTTCCAGTTTAAGACAGTGGTTTTCAAACTGGTTACAAACAAATGCAGAAGTAGCTCGTAAATTGTTGAAAATTACATAATCGGTCTTGAGTGTTTCACTATAGATATTGCCTTCCTGTCATTCTTCCTTTCCTCTCTGAATTTTTTGCATCTCTCTATCCCACGAATATCTGTCTTTTTCTTTCTATAATAACCATCTACTTCTCTGTCAGGAAATTCGAATATGTTCACGTTCTCAACAGTCCGCTATTGCTATCGCCTAGCTTTCGATCGTCTCTCTAATTTTTGTTTTTGTTTATCTCTGTCTGCCATTCTATATCTCTCTTGGCAGTCTAGCACTCCTTTTACAGACTGTCTATCTTTTTCTCTCGACCGTTTGCGAACCAATAAATTATTTTTTCGTCAATATCCAATTTCTCTCCCCTCCTTTAGAGTAGCTGCGCTGTTTAAACATACGAATATACTATCAATATTTACATATATTTGTAAATATTGACACATTTTACACAATTGCTTGATTTTTGATCAAATCCATTTAGCGTTTTTTTTTAGTATTGCGATATTTAATTTAATACACATAAATAGGATTGCTAAATTATTCATTCACGTACAAATTACTAATTACGATTGATATTATTGAAATATCCACCTTACATAGTTATGCATGTGAATATGTTATTGCTGTTAAATACATTAGCACACTAATAACTCAATTAAGAATTAGTTTAGAATTAATTAAAATCGCCATAAAAGCGGGTTTTGTTGATCTTGAACTAGAAAATTGCGCGTTAATTAATTGAATCATCTTGTGTGCGAATTGTTGCAGTGGAGATACTTTTACGAATATATACATATATGTATGTATGTAGACTTGTGCTATGTGTACGTGGGTTGGTCTATAAATACTTATATGGTGTGGACCAGTTTTGGATATATTCTAAAACGCAGTTACATTTCTGACTCACGAAATTGCAAGTTTACTAATTGCTTTAGTGAAAATACTTGTATTAAGGTACATCTGTAGGTATTAATTATTATATTGATCTGCTTATAGTATACACGTATGTGGTTTAAAACTTAAACATAGAAAACGTCAACTTCGGCTGCACTGAAGCTATGATACCCTTCACAAATACAAAAGAACTTGAGTTTAATTGGTCAATATGGCAATTGTTATAGTTGTCTGATCTCAATAATTTCTTCGGAGATTGTGATGCTGCTTAGGCAATACTTCATGCCAAATTTCGTGAATAGATATTATGAAATATAATAGTTTTCCATACAAGGACTAATTTTTGATTGTTTAGTCGGGCTTGTTATATGAATATGAAGGGTATATTTATACCCTGAATAGAACATATAAACGTCGTACCTCAGTTTTTGAAATATCAATCTGAATTTCTATGAACGTCCTCTTCTCTTAAGAGGATACTATCATGTGAACGCATACATTTTACCACTTTTAAGGAATTTTTTTTATGCGACAACAAAATTCAATCACTTTAATCTTTTAATATATTTTTATTTGTATTTCAAAATGTACAAAAAAATTTTTTTTTTCCGTTTTTTACATTTTTAATATATATATTTTTTAAATCAAAGTAGTCCCCAACAAAAAAAGTAGTTCACTGGTCATTGTGATAGCGGCTGTTCATGTTGTTTGAAATAAAAAAAATTGAATGGATTATTATTCAGTAGTTCTGCGGCTATCGTCACTACGACATATAATCAATTTCATCAAAAAAAAAATGTCGAACTACAAAAAAAAGTCACGAATATCTTGTTTTTTTTTCGTTAAAAATCGTTTAAAAAATATGAAAATATTTTCGAAAATAAACAATTCTGGTAGGGACGATAACTATAAATGAGTAGAAGAACATATGTAAATTTTAAAGCAATCGGTTGAATACTTTTTTTTTAGGACCATGACAGTTTCAGAAAATGATGATTCGAGAAAAATGCGTTTAAAGTTTCAAGAGACTGCAGACTTGTCATGGCGCCTGGTAGACAGTCGCTTACGACACGTCGGCGACTATGAGCTGTAACTTATCAAATACTATGAATTTCGGTCTGATTTTTTCACAGCATGTTTTCAATTGGTTTCACTGTCAAAATATAAAAAAAAAATCGATTTTTCGAAGTGATTACATGCCAATACCCCCTTAAAGAAGCTGCTTTCTTTTTCGAAACCGACTCCTTGTAGCCTCAAAGTCAAGTATGCTATATACTCAGAAGTACAAAAGGCACTTGCATAAAATAGCCAAAATTTGTAATAGTCACAGGCGTTTAATTCAGTTTCCCAATTTACATGTTTTGTGTGTTCAGTATAATATTTTACGCGGCGATAATTAGTTTTGGCTTTGTTTGACTAGATTGAGGAAACAAGAAGACATTTTATGCATAAATATGAGGTTTCGGAATTTGAAACTACAATTAAAGGAAAGAATTTTTGTCCGATTTAATACAGTTTTTAGAAAAGTACGATTATAAAATTTATTTTTATAGGACTTGTGGCCTTTGCTCTATTAAATACTTCAGAACGATTAATTAAAAAAATCTTTTTACTACATCAATTCTTAATCGAATTAAAATCGAGATGAAACTGGAATGCAACTCTGCCGGTTGTTGTCCAGACTGTAAATTTGGTTGTAATCATTGATAAAATAACAATCATCTGATGAACTTTAATCATTAGAACAAATACAAAATGAAGAACAGAAGCAAGTATAACAGCTGATCCTTAATCTAGCATATCGTTAGTCGAGTAGCTAGCTGGGTTAAGGCAAAAACTGTTTTCTCAATTATAATTTTATTGAAATATATTAATTTAGCTGCGCGAAAAGGCTACTAGGTACTTTTTCGTACCAGTGGCTCCAGAAATAATAATGATATATGACATTGAAACCCAGTACATCTGCACCAGGAATAAATATGTAAAATATTTAAAAATAGGATGAGTGCAGATTATCCGAGCTATCCGTTGATATAGATACAATACGGATAATATTAGGATAACACAAAGAGCTCTCACCGAATTACTGATTTACCTATTATTACTCGTATTTTAACTTTACTACCGGATGCGGATAAGGTTCGGATATATACGGATAAAATTCGGATATAAAAATAATTTAAAATTGGCACTTTTAATTATTGACTTGCCCATGAGGTCTCGTACCACTCATATTTTAATTTATACGTATGCAGTTATTCATTAATACGTCAACTAGATAGTTTATCGGTGTTTTCGTTTATTCGGATATTCATGTGTATAGTTTTTTTAAGCGGATAAAATGTGGATAATACAGATAATAGTCCTTAACATTTTTTGATAAATCGGCGGACTCCTAGGTCCTAGGTGGATCGAGGCGGCTTTAAGTGATGAGTTAATTTTCGAATGCCTCTACTTTCAAGACTCACATAATAACTGCATCCATAGCCACGATTATTCACTTGCAAATACATATATATCTACTTTCTTCCACTCAATGCACTTTCGCTTTTTCATCAAAGCAACCACAGTTTTTCTTCACCTTCAGTCGACCCCCCTATCACGAACGTGTAATGCTGAGAAACCATTAAAATGCACTTAAGCGTCTCATTGAGCGCCAGGGAATTTACGCTTCAGCTTACAACCAGAGATAAACTCGAGCCAGTGCAGCAAAAGTAAAGCTGAAATTTAACTGAAGGGAAATGCAAGTAGAATGGATGAGCTGCAGGAGAAGAAGCAGAAGAAAGCGATACATGAGTTAAATGCGTTTTCATAGCATTGAGTAAAGAGAGGAGTTCAGATTGAATGAAAGTGTTAAGGATGAGCGCGAGTAGGGCTACCTCACTTGTCGTCATGTCCTTCTTGCTGCTGATTTTTTTCATATTTATTTTATTTTTCTTATCTCTCTTATCTTTCTTTTTACTACATTACATGTCCTTGGCTGTTCAGCAATTGGACTCGCAGTCAGTTAAGTCAAGTGTTGGTAATTTATAATAATATTTCATATTGCAATGTGTTAAGCGGAAAGCGAATGTGACGCCGAAGAAAACAGCGCACAGAGTGTGAAATGTGTAAATACTTTTGGGGACAAAAATGCTATAAATGCAAATACTTGTATGAAGAAAGTAAATGAATGAATGTGAATGAAAAATGGGTGACATGTTAAATGTTACTGGATTGCGCGGTGGATGAGTGATTGCTTGGCAGAAGAGCTAACGGTTATTTCAATGTTCAAGCACAAAAAGGGTAAACAAAATATTTGAAAGTGAAAAATTCTGTTGTTTATATGTCCTTTTTTTATACCATAGCCGAAAATGCGATAATTTTCTTTGGATAAATGCTAATATTATTCAGATTTTATCAGGGAAAAGGAATATTTCTCATCCGCATAATTCAAATTTAGCATTATATCAGTTCTAATAAACGTAAGAATAATATAATGCGTGATTTTCAGGTTATTCGCATTATCCGTATTTTATCCGAATTTTATCCGTTCGGCTTGATATGCAGATATTCAAAAACGCCAGCAGATTACTTCTTTAAATAAGTAACTGTGGGTATTCTGGCTTAGCCGCACTAGCCGGCGTTTAATTCCATCTGTATAATCGAAAATATTGCTTATTTTAAACTATCCGCATTACCCGGATTTTATCCCCTTCGAAGTTTACATAGTTCACATGGATAAGTGATATTGCTGACAAATAAATAAATAACTGCGGAGATGTTAGGTTACCGCAGTATCAACATTAGATATGCTCCCGGATAATCGTAAATGCGGGTAGTAAGAGGTGTAAAATTAAAAATTGGTGACCTTCAATTATCTATCTATCCGAAGCACACGAAAATCCGCGTATAGGAATATGCGCGTATTCTAAACACTAATAGGTATATTGGTTATTATATGTGGTTTATCCTTATTCTTACTTTATCACAATGTTATTTGGAGTAACCAATAATTCAAATGCTAACCGGATATGCAAAACCACTGATAGACTAGTCCTAGTAATTGTATTAGTAATTATTTATAGTAATTTTATGTTATCCGAACTATCCGAAATTTATCTGCGTCTAAATAATTGCACATACAGTTAACACGAGGCTTCCTAAGCTTATTAGTAGTTAGAGGTAATGACTTTAAATTATCCGAAGACCATCCGCGGATATATATATGTATGTATATCGGATAAAACTTTCGGCCAACCAATTATATAAAAATACTAGTATTCTCTATACTTATTGATTATTAATAATTAAATAAGGGTCCTTATGTCATTCATATCCATTACGACAGAAAATTTGAATGTACAACCGGATATTCGAATATGGTGGTTACTGAAATAGTCAACGTCCTAGTCGACCAATAAGGGGTAACTTACGTTGTTATAATATTCTTTTTTTATTTTTATGTGGATAGTGGGAAGTTTATGACAGTCCCAACCCTAGGATAACTACTTTCAAGTTTTAAGTAAATGTTAAAAAGGGAGGGTAAACTTTATTTATCATGCTTTTCAGAGTTGTTGGCGTATTCGACTAAAGTTAAATTCGGTGCATGCCTCCAAAATCATAGTAAAATTCCAATATGAATTTCCTGAGTCTAATGGATTACATCTTTGGGTTTTAATCAAAATAAAATTTAGTTAATTGCATTTTACCTCGTAGAGTATTTTCCATCGAAAACGCTGCAGCTTCTCTACATTAAGATAACTTTTTCCTTAAATATGTGATTATACTGAACCCAAAGGAAATTTTACACCACTTGGCCAAACCGACATAATTATTCACTTAAAATTATTATGAACCCAGGGGCTTAATGACTAAGCTGGTGCCATCAGCAGCTGATTTTATATATCTAAGATGCTGATTCAGTACTCTGATGATATTATCTCAATATTGTTTGTGTTTAAATAGCAACAGAATAGAGCGTGTTGTTTTGTTGTTGCTCCCATTTTCCTTTTTGGCATAATACTAAATACAATACACAATGACCGGAGGGAGATACATACATACTGAGAAATACATTAACATATTTCTAGTGAACTTCGCACAATGACAACTCACTTTGTAGGTATGTACTTATATGCGCTAAGATGGGCAGCAACAGTATACTTGATTTCAAACCATTTAACACTACATAAGATTAAATACAAATAAATGCCGGAGGAATTATAGTGTTTAAGGGCCGAAGTGATTGAAGGGAGTGATTATCATTTTATTGTTAATAAATTGAAGACAGCATAATTCTCATTAAGTTGGGGAGCAATTAAATACGAACTCATTGTCAAACCATATTTGTCGCAATGAAATTGGTTTGTTCTTTTATGATCTTCCTCTCCCTACCTCTCTTTTCACTCTTGCACTCAGTTTGTTTTATATATGCACAGCTTGGCTTAAGAAATTAGTATCAACTTTGCATTCGCGAAAAACTAACAGCAGCCTCAAATCGCCAGTAGGCTGACAAGAGCAGCTGCTAAAGGCTGACAAGAACAGGATATTAACTATTCCCGCAGTTTCAACAGAACATACGAAATATTGCCGAAGGAGATAGGAGAAGAGCATTGCAATCCTTGACGCTGTTGCTATGCTATGTGTGTTTGTAAGCGTGCAACTGACAGTTGCTACATTCGGTCGAATGAGATTTCGCCCTCAAGGCGGTTACAAATCAACGGCTGCCAGTTGTCAGCCGGTAGCAGTCAACCTAAGCGGCGACGGCGTCGGCTGTGAATAACGAGCGCAAAACGGCGAGTTAATGTGCGAGCGCGCTTTATGGCAGGCGGAAGTGCGGGAACAGCGCGGCATAAGCTAAACAAACAAAGAAAAACAACAAGGAACGACCGCGCGCTGAACTTAGGCAAACGCTAAAGGCTTGGCTCCTCCGTCAGCCGCTGAGCGAAGTTGATGCGCCGCTGTCAACCGGTGCTAGCATTGATGATAAACAACAAACAGCAGCCAGCCAGCAGCAGATGGCTCGCGTGTGATTGTGTCTGGTTATTGTCCACCTTTTGGCAACATCATGCACAACTCACTCACATTGGGTGGCTGCCAAGTGTTTATCTGTTGTGATTGTGGACTCCCTGCTGTAGGAAGTCGTCCTCTTCTGCTGTTGCGTTTTTGTTGTATGCTGTGATAAATGAAATGGAATGCCAACTAACATGTCGTTTGACGTATGAATAATGTGCTACGTTAGCATAAGTAGGATACAGTGCATACTCGAAAATTTATATATAAGTACATATATACAAGTATGTGTATATATTACATATAGATAAGTATATATGTACGTATGTATATGTAAATTATCCTCGCTATAATTTCCTGTGACAGCATGCCAGGTTCACTGCATGTCAGCCATTACTCTGCATGATATTCTCGTCAGTCAGTCTGGAAGACAGCGGGGTTCAGTGTTGCCATTCGACTCCCTTGGCTGACAGCTGGAGGCCTTGGCGGGCTTGTTGTGACAGTTTTGTTTGCAGCGACAAAGAGTTAAGTTACCTTCAAGTTTACTTCGATATGTAACATCTTTTACTCGTCTCTAATTATTGCTACAGGTCAATAAGTTGCAAACATAGCGGGATATTATTCGAAGAGTGTAAAGAAATTGTAATTGAAATATGTATTTGAAATGTCTGCACAAGATCGAAAGTGTTTGCTCTTTAAAGAAGTGAAATAAATAACTCAAAAGGGTTACTATTTCATTGTAATAAATAAAAAATATGGCAACCCTACCTAGAGGGACCTCATTTTTGAATATCTGCTTTTATACACAAATGAAGAGAGAAACAAATTGTAAAGGCTTGCAACTGAATTTTAATTAAACATTAAATATTATAAAAAGGTGGCAACTTCGCTGAAAATAATATTATTCCTGAATATATTTTGGTGGCAAAAACCTGTTGTAAGCTTTTGCTTCAAGTTAAATACCCAACAGCCTCTTATGCCAAATTGCTGTCAGATGGCAACATTGTTAACTGGTGCTGAGTTAAAGTGAAAAAGCGATTTCTTAAGGGTTGCCATAGCGTTTCAGTTAATACATATTTAAAAAAATTGGACCATTCTACCTAAATGAACTTCATTTATGATTGTACGCCCAAAATCGAAGTGGTTTTCTTTAAACAGTGATAAAATCTTTTCTGAAGCATTTCTTTGTAATTTTAAACATGAAATATTAAAAATAGGTGGCAACTCTGCTTATAATAATTTTATTGATAAATATATTTAACTGAAAAAGCTTGCAGCAAGCTTTAGTTTCAAGTAAAATATGAAGAAAACTAGTCCTAGTATTAAAAATTGCTGTCAGATGGCAACCTTGGTAACTGTTTCTTTCTAATTTTTCAAAAAGTTAGTAAAATCAATAAACTTATAACACTTTTGTATAGTTTTGTTATTTTTGCCCATATTTTTTACAATTTTGAATTTGAGGCACATAGTAAGTGGCAACCCTAGCGCAAATGCACATATGTAAAACTGAGCTTTTATGTAAATTTTACCACTTTAATATGGTGTTATTAATTCTAAGTTGCATTTACAAATATGAACAAAAAAAGGTGGCAACCCTAAGAAAATTTTTAGTACGCAGAATTGTGTTTTACATAAATTTTACGACTTTACACTGGCTTTATTGATTTTGAGCTTATTGTTTGCAGTTGAAAATGTTAAGCTAGCAAAAGGTGACATTCCTTACCACAAATTTACTTCAATAAAAAAAACTGTTCTTTTTTGTTTAATTTAAATTTACGATTATAACATTTCGTTTTTAGATAGCCACTTTTGAAATAAGTACATGCAGTTCTGAAATATGTTCAATATATGTATGTATATATGGCAACCCTACGGAAAATCGTATGAATTTTTTTAATTTATTTCAACCTTTTTGTTTCAACAAGTGTTTTATACTGCAGCTTTTTTATCTTTATAGGAAAAGTTAGGTGGCAACCCTAAACTGGTTTAGCGGTTAATTTATTTTTGTTGCATATTTATTACAATAAAAACAATATTATTGGCTATTATATGTAATACTGCCTACATTATGATTCAAAATAAGTGGCAACCCTGCTTTGTATCAATTAAAATTTATTTTTTTTTACAGTAAAATTATTTTATAATAAGTTATTTTTAATTGAAAACATAATTGAAATCATGAAATTAATGCTTTGTGCCATTTCTGCAGGAATTATACTCGTAGGTGCTTCTGGCAACCAGGTTGAGTAGGAAAAAATATAACTGATATAATTAGTAAATAGTAATTTTCTTTATGCAAATCTATTTCTCCGTTTAGAAAATACTTTAATTTAATGTTTAACTGTATATTTTAAAAATAAAGTTTTTTGTTTTGTATACTAAATATGTGGCAACTCTACTTGTATACATAGTTGAAAACAAATAAAAAACTTTTCATAACTTGGCTGTCAGCAATTTTTCAAATCTAATATTGTGAGGTGAACTGACTGTTATAAAAAATATGTAAATTTTCTTTCCATTTTCGAAGCTATGCGCTGAGTTGAAAAATAGTTTCGTTCGTAAATAAAATCCTTGCCATCAAATAGCCAGCTCATTGAATTACAGTTGATTTACATATACATATATACATACGTAAGTATATATTTTTATATTCATTCACCCCCACATAGCTGTATATAGGGTGGCTGACAATAGTTTTGAAAGCACTGCATTCAGCGAGACAAATGCGTGCTGCTGTAACTAGCAGTCGAGTGAAGGTTACTCATACGCCATAGGGTGCCAGTTCTATTATGTGAGTGCATATTTATCGCAGCTGGATAAATGGCAGCAAAAGGAGTTAAATAATAACAAAAGGCAGCAACGCAATTAATGTTGAATAAGAAATGGGTTGCAAGAGTTATTGTTTTTTAAAGTGGAAATGGCAGAATTATGCAAAGCCGGTATGGTAGAGAGAATTGTTGGGTGTAAATGATATTATTTTTAGAAAAATTAATATTTGAAGTGAAAGCAAAAAATGTAAAAAAATTGTAATAAAATAAATAAAATGACTGTTGATTATCTTCAAGTATAAATAAGGCAATTGAATATCCTTATCATTAAGCTTCACTCGGGTCCAGATTCCATAAACTTCATTTTTGGTTCAAAAATAGCAAAAATTGCACATATTTCTTAAAATTTCTTTGCCTGAGCCAGTTGGTGGAACCACTTAGGCCACACATTTCTCTATATGAGTGCGTTATTTAATGATTTATTATAGCTTTCGACTTCTGCTCTCACTGATATTTCTGTAAGGTACTGTTTTTTTCAAGAAAATTTTATAAAAAATAAATTATTACTAGTTTCTATCTAGTTACTAATATCTTTTTTTTAAAGAAAATTTTATAAAAAAGTCGTTTTCTAAACTAAGCGACAACATACGGTTAACCCTTGACAGTATTTTATTACTTTCAAATTAACTAGTTCTGATTTGGCCCAGTATGTGTCTACTTTTATGTTTAATTTTAAGTTATCCGCTTAACATAATTGAGTGATAAATTTGGGCGTTTTGGTACTAGTTGTCAACTGGTTACTAATCAACTAGTTGCCAATTGCACAATTATGTTACTAGTTTTACGTTTATTTAAAGTTATTCGATGGGAAAAATTATATATTGGTCGCTTTGGCACTACTCCGAAACTAGTCGTTAGTTATTAATCAACTATTTGCTAATTGAGCTAGTATTGGACAAGTTTTATTTTTAATTTTAAGTTATTCGCTTAACATAATTAAGCCGTAACATTGCACGTTTTGATCTTAGTTGTATTCTGCTTACTAATCAACTAGTTGCTAAATGAACTAGTAAGATATTGGTTTTATTTTCAGTTATTGAATAAGAAATTTAAATATATTTTCGCATCTTTTTCAATCAGCGTAGTGTAAAAACTAACACCGTTATAAAATGGTGAAAACCCGAAATTTGTAAAAGCATGCCAACCCAATGTAGACGCGTTTTCATAAGACATTTGTTGTACTAGCAACCGCTTGTTTTACTTCTGCGCGCGTGTAACGCATATTTAGTTTAACCACAACATTTCTATACAAGCGATCGTTGTTTTATTTTGCTGCCCTACAATGCACATCAACTCTGCTCGGTCAATATAATAAAAAAAAATTGAAAATTGTAAACGAAAACCACTGAACCGGTATCTGCTATGTACGCCCACAACAACAATGCAATAGCCAATGACAGTTGTCAGCATTGTGCAGTGGAGTGCAAGAGCTGGCTGTCATATATACACACACCCATATATGTATATTCATACACACACACCCCCACGCAGAGCACCCTGAGTCACGCGGGAGATGCGAAAATAATTAAATTTCCCAATTATAAACAAAACACACAAGTGAAATTATTATTGTTTTTGCGGTATTTTCATATGTTTTGTTGGCTACAGGAACGCTGTTGCTCCTGTTGTGGCAGCAACAACAATAACTGCGTTGGGAAATAACATCATTATGTGCGCGTGCTTCACATTTCCCATGTCGTGCCTAAAATTTCACCACACACTTTTATGTATAAGTGTTGAATCTATTGTATAGATGGGCGTGGTTTTTGGTGAGGTAGGGGGTTGGAATTGCGAAATGTCCTCAAAATTATGGGAAATAGTAGTAGATTTTTCGAGTGGGAAAACTAAATGTATTTTTATTGGTTTTGTATGAATTTAAAATAGTTGGTCTGGTTATAAAAATAATGATAGTTGGATGAAACTCAGGATTCAATAAATAAAAAAAAAATATTTTTTTAATAATTTAATAATAACAAAATTCAGATATTTTGAAAATGTTTTCGGGATCCCGAAATTCTACCTTTTAGTCCCAATAGTCTAATCTTTAATCCCGAACCCGAAATTTTTCCAACACTGAATAAATTTAAATTAAAACAATAGTACGTAAATGTTAATAAAAATATAACTCAAATGATTTAAAAATTTAGGGATCTCGAAAATTTACCTGCCAGTGCTGTAAATTTTACTTCAAACTACCAATCTAAGCAACGCTGTTATACGCACGCATACACTTAAAATATTTACATATTACATTTGTGCCACGTTATTGCACATCACACATATTCTTATTTGTGGTTACTCACTACTTATTGTTGTTGTTATTTTCCTATTATTTCTATTGCTATTACATATGTAGGCAAACATTATTCATCGTTTGGTTATACAAACAACCTCTCATTTGTACCGCAATTCATTAACGCACACCAACGTGCAACATGCGGCATGCAATGCGCGTGCCGTGGCAATTGCAAGGACATGCATATGCGCCACTGTAGCTCCCCTCGTTCGAGTAACATAACCGTTTGCATGCCATACACTCGTTCGTCAAGCGCATGTATGCACGTAGAAATATATACATACACATACTAGTTTGGGTGTATATGTGTTGATGTGTTTACTCTCAAAGCGTTTGTTTGCGTTCCATTTCATTTGAATGTTGCTTCTGTTGTTGTTGTTGCAAACTATTACACATTTTGTATTTACAAAGCTGTTATAGTTATTATTTTCGTTTTGTTGTTGTTTGTTTCACTTCTTCAAAGGTTGTATATTTCATTGTTTATTGTTTTAAATTCGTTTATATTAAGAGTTTTCCTACGAGGGCGGTTAGTTATGCACGTACAAGCATATTCCAGGTTATATCTAAGAACGCAACGTTGCTGGTACCAGTTAACTTAAGAATACAGCCAATTTGGTTAGCTTATGTACTGCAGATAAAATTTGGATCCAATATATAATAATTTGCCAGAGGACGATTAACTCTCAAATGAGTAGACTTATGAGACGTAGTAGAGAAATCGAAGTCTACATACATTGAGACAAAAAAGAACTCGGAAATTATAATTAAATTCCAACGGTGCTAAGTTAGTAGGTCTGTCCTTAATTACTATGCTTAACATGAGCGGAATCTGTCCACACAGCTTACAGCAGCTGCTTAAGTCGGTACTGCATTGCGATTTTTACAATGGATAAAAATATGGAACAAAGAATTTGTAGAATTTTGAAACCCGGTTTCAGTCGATAGAAGAGATAAAACCAAATTCGCTAAAGGAGCTGAAGGCTATCCCAAAACGTGTATGAAAAGTGTTTCGGGGACTAAAAAAATCGTTGGCATAAATGAGTTACATCTGATGGGGATGACTTTGAAGATGACAAAATATTGATTGATGAATTGATGAATAATTAAATATTTGGCGTTTTATTCACAATTTCCCGTTACTTTTTTTCCGCAATGTATTTTTTCTCTTTGGGCCTCAAATTTCCTCTACATTTACCGGTCTATACTTAGTTGACGTTTTTTGCAGTTTCGAAATGACGCTAAATCTGTAGATCCGTAGACCTTTTCTTCGCTCTTAGTTTCAGCTTGATTTGTGATAAACATAAACAGTGTATTTTGAACCGGAGAAACAGCCGAGCAAAGCTCAAATGAGGTTCACAAAGACTCGTTTCTTCTTGTTCTTTATTAGCGTAGATATGGTTTACGCGGTTATAGCCGAGAAAGATTGGCTTACCAAGTAAAATATTGCTTTACAAGTCACTAACATAATAAAAACATTTAAAAAATATTAACATTTTTCTGTTAATCAAAAAACATCTCCCCCTCTCGCCTATTAATGTTTACTGAATATACTTGCTACTATTTTAATTAAATGCATTTAATTGTTCTCAGTAAATAACACCAAATAGCTGAAGACATTTGTTATAATCTTTAAAACAGATGATAAATTAGTTTTGCTTGAAGGCAAAGGAATGAGATTTCATATTATTTATTGCCTACAAACCCAAAAGCTGATAAATTCTGTCGTTGGGAGGTTACGAAAAGTTGAACGAGAAAGCTGTTTAGCAAAAATAAATTATGAGCATGTTGTGGAGTAAAAAAATGTATTCGTTTGAAGTGCTTTACCATTTAAATTGGAGAATAAAATTAGTCTTAAGAAAATGTATAAATAATCTAGATAGTAGCTATTAAAGCTTATAAGCCTAAAAAGCTGCTTTGTTCGATTAGGTAAACTTCTGTGTCCTGATAAGGAAAAGTAAACTGTTCTAAAACATTTACATGCATATATTTGGCTTGTTTTTACATTTGGTACTTTCTGCAACACTGCGTATACGTAACGTTTAAAAGTAATCTGGAGCGTATACGTAACTTTCGATTTTGATTTGAAGTGAAACTTTGGAAACTCTAATTAAATGTTTAAGGCATTTAAACTACATTGTAAAGCTAGTGTCGAGTTTAAAAAGGCGCAAGCAAATGTGTTTTCTCAGTGCCTTACTCGACACTGCGTATACTTAACCTCCAAAGCGCCTTGTGTTGTTAAGAAATTATTCTTCATGTTTTAAGTGTTAAAAGCGGCATTGTGAATAATTTTTAAGCAAGTAAATACATAATAAATTATATAATTGGATCAATGTACACCATTGCGTATACATGACATCCGTTATTGGCTTGGATTATTAGAGAAACCTTTTCGGTGACCTTAAATAATTATTATTTGGCGAATTTTATGCTTTAAATAATTTTTTCTCACTGAAAGTATTGCCAAATTATTTATATTATATAATTTCTTGTATAACATAATTTGTTATATACACTATGTTTTTTAATTTTTCAAAAATTTTTATTGTTTAAGAATACTGATTATTTTTCAAGGAAATTTATTTGAACTGATTATTTTATAATATTGCCAAAAAACTAATTTTCTCTACTCTTGCCCACTTGTTCACTCAGCATTCACGAACTCTTTAATAATCCTCATATTTGTACTCCCTCTGTGTGAGTATGTATAATTATGTGGTGAGCAAATTAATTGCCATTAATAGCTCCGCTTGGGAGACATTTGTATGCATTTATCATGTTTTATAAAATTTTTCTGCATTAATTTTCTGTTGTGAATAATTTTCCATTGCTTGACATTGTCCTTGCTGATTTATGGTTGTGTCGCTCTGTCGCCTCAATGTGCGCTGTGCGGTGTTGGCAGGAGTTGCTGATAAAAGTGTGGCTTTGTGCGCTTAACAGATGCAGGCAAAAAATTAATGTCATATAAATGAAATAAAAGACGCTTAATAAGAAAAATGGTTTCGCTGTTTACGCGCATGTGTGCGTGTGTTTCTTATAGTTAATGTGAACATATGGCCCAAAATCAATGGCAGCTGAGTTTACCGGTTTGTTGATGCAGCTTCTTTAAATTTAATAAATTTGTATGGTTGTGTTGATTAAAGCACACTCTATTCTCAACTTAATCTTAAATCTTCTTAACTTCTTCAAATATTGTATCAGTTATTGTAAACACTAAAGCCACCAAACTGGTTTCAGAGGTGCAAAAAAATGGTATTTTTACTATTTTTTTCCTGTAGGCTGTCACATATTTGAAAAATTTAATATGACATCTGAAAGGAACATACATATGTGAACAATGTCTCCAGAAATTTTCATATAAAAGTGTAGAAAATTCAGCTGTTGAGACCTTATCTGCCTGGGTGTCTCACAAAAAAAGTGCTCTCGCCGTGGACAGCTTGACTTATCATTGGTTCATCTAAAATTAAAAGGCCAAAAATATTCCGTTAGTACATGTATATATAAATCTCGTTTGTGAACGAAGGAAAAAGAAAAAAATTAAAATCGCCATTTATTGGCTTAAAAAAATAAGTTGTAATGAAAAAAAATCTTTGTTAATGTTATTTTAAAATTGTGTACACAATTCGAACTAAATCGTTCCATAACTCTTCGATAAATCGTGTCCAACGACTTCAAAAGTGGAGTTTTGACAATATATTGTTTTGATTAAAAATTTTATTGAGTTATTTCGTCTTTAGGAAAAAAAATTAATTTTTAAATATGTTTATTTATTTTTATATATTTTTTATAACCATGTACCGTCTATCAATTGTTGCATGGTTTTAGCAATATAAAAGTTCTTATGGTATTCTTTAGATAGTCTTCCAAAAATTTTACGAAAAATTTTAAATCTCTTACAGTTGCTAGAAACCTTTATATTTATGTACAAATTGAAACAATTTAAAGACATTATGTGCCGATAAGGTAAGAAGGCATAAATAAATATCTCCGAAATAAATTTTAATTAAGTGCAAATAAATGCTAATTGCCTTAGCTTAACTTCCAGCACCGAATTCCATTTACTAGTGCAGGCACTCTTTGACAGAAATTGCTTGCGCTCGTTATTGGCACTATTATTTGGCGAATATGTTTTCGGAAATTAAACACAAATGTAATTTTCTGTGATTTTCATTTTAGCAAGCATATTTTACACTTAATTTAAATATGCGCATTTATTTTACGTGCAATAAATACATTTTGCTGAAATAAACATTTTGTATATTAATGGTCGTATATACCTATATGTATAAATTCAACACATAAAATTGTATTTGTGATAACGGCAAAAGTTAAAATGCATTATTTCTAATAAATACTACCAAGCTGCGCAAATCAATTGCACAAACGCAGTCCACATCAGGCTCCACAATGAAACGGCGCCGAAATGTTGGCTACACAATTTTGCGAAAATACCCAATGGCTGAGAGTATTAGGCGCAGCCTTCAGTTTATATGAGCGCGTACGGCATGAAATGATTTGGAAATAAACATATTGAAATGCTAGCATTTTAATGAAATAATAAATAAATGCAAATTTTAATTATTTAAAGCACAGATTCACAAATGCAGTTGGCAGTTCGCATGCAGCCAGCAACAAAAGCATTGGTTAATAAGTTTTAACTATCTTGTTGTTCCAAAGAAACTTCTGCTGCAGCATAAATATGGCAATATGCCATATCTTGCGCCATATTTTGACAATATATAATTCTTTATTTAATATACTCTTTAGATAAATATTATTCTGCTTTCAATTCAATGCATCTTTATGTGGCTATTTAATTACTTTCTTTAGATCTATTACAAAGGAAGTAAGAAAATGAGAAAAGGCTTTAAAAGTTGCAGTGGAAAATAGTGCTTTTCTTAGATGTTGTTTTGTTTATTTATTTAAATTTTAATAGATTTCGGCAAATTATTTTATTAAAAGTATGAATGTGTTATTGATAAGTTAAAAAAATGACAATTTGAAAAGTTCTTTTTCTTGGCTTGGATCGGCCAGAGTGTGGTATGTAAACTATAACTTTCGGATAAGAACAATTTATTCTTGAGTTCGGTCTAAACAATTTTCGAGGAGATTATACCGTTACCTTGGATAATAGTCTATGCGAAATTTCGCAACGATATCTTGTGAAGTAAGTTTTCCATACAAAATCTGCATTTTGTTTGCTCAATTTGTATGACAGCTACATACATGCTATAGTGGTCCGATATCGGAGATTCTGACAAATGAGCAGCTTATTGAGGAAAAAAGGACGTGTATGAAATTTCAGATCGATATTTAAAATAGTGAAGTACTAGTTTACTTATATATGTATATACAGACGGTGGATATAGCTAAATCTACTCAGCTCGTCACATTGACTATTTATATGTTTACCTCGACGTTTTTGTCTGTCTGTTACAAACTGTTTATGCCCCATTCAAGCTATGTCAACATTAATTTTATAAAATAAATTAAATATAGGTGGCAACTCTGAACAATACAGATTAATTCATGGTATGTACATATACTAAATTTTCCTAATGGAGATACAATTTTGTTATTATTATTTCATTTGTGCTTCCACACATAAAAAATAAAAATGCTATAGAATATAGTGCCTATAAATACATTTCTTTATTTAAAATATGCCTATCAAAATTTTTTCCAAACAAGTTAAGTGGCAACCTTAGTCAAGGTCCAATATAATAACGATTTAGAAAGGCAGCTACTTATTATCAAATGATGACATTTTTTTTTTTTTGTTGGGAATAGCCGGTAACCGGTAAGCCCGTTGTAGATGTCATCAAAATTCTTTGAGCTCTATCATATATTTTTGATCAAGCTTGTTTAAATTAGAGTCCCTATAGTTGGCTCAAATCGACCCAAAACCCTGTATTATTTATTTGATTCAAGAAAAGCAAAGAAGATTAAAGCAAATAGTAGCACATGTAAGCAAAAGCAATATTGTATTGTTGTGTATTAAGAGGCCCTTTAAGTAAGCACAGTTTGCTAAGCAAATTCGAACACATATTGTCGTTGGAATAAGGTTGCTATTAGTTGTTTATTCATAATCGATTGTGTCAATAAACTATTGCATGAGCCATGCTAACAAGCGTATCTTCTTATTGCTGGAGAAGTTTCATTTATAAACTTTACATATGTCAATTAGGGTCCGTTATCTCTCAAACTGATATGGAAACTAAAAATTTTGTTTTTGCTCGAAAAATAAATATTCAACCCTCAACCATATCTTAATTTTCATTGTAAAACGTATCAACATAAAAAGTCTCTACATAAGATGGGATTTTCTGATATTTTTTTTGACCAAAATTTTCTTTCCTAGAAAAAATTACTAAACTATTTTAATACATACAACCATTTCTTTAAAAGTTATATGGAGTTAAAGTTATAAATCCAATGCACTAAGGCTCAATAATTTGGTAACTGAGCATTCATATCGAACACCATGTCGAATGAGCAACAATTTATAAATTTTGTGCACTATGCTCAGTATATTTAATGCATAAGTTTAACTGCGCATAAATTTCAAATTATTGCTTTTACAAAACAAAAAAATTAACTCCTTTATAGTAGAGCAAACGATTTTTTATTCGAATATTATTATTATTTATTTTCCCTTCCAAATTTCGGGAAGATATCTCGCCAAATTTGAAAAGTTTACAGCTATATGCTGTAGTTATCCGATCAAAATAACTTCATCAATATTGTACTGTTAGATAATAATCTATGCCAAATTTTGGCAAGATTATTTGTCAAATAAATTTATTGTTCATACAAGAACTTTACTTTGATCGTTCAGTGCAAGTGGCAGATATAAGCTATAATTATTCGATATCGGCGGTTCCGACAAATGAGCAGCGTCTTGAAAAGAAAGCTGTGTGTGCAAAATTTCTGATCGATATCTCGAAAGCTGTGGGACTAATTTCTTGCAAAAAACTCAACTTGGGAAATAATGGACACCCTAAAATATATGTACTTACAATTGTTTATTTGCTTCCCGGCTTACAGAACTCACTTGTTACTACATGAAACCACATCATTTACTTCGAGGCATAAATATTTTGCTATCCTTTTGCTATTGCCGTTATGCATTTCGATTGCTACTACTTATACCGACACTTCTATAAGCCGCTTGCCACATTTGTCAAGCTCTGCACGAAACACAGCACTTCATATATAAATATACATATTTACACACAAACTTGGCTCAAACTTTGTGTAAATTTGCTGGCAGCTCAACAAGTTGCTTAGGTGTTGCTTTCCGGCTGACTTAAGACACTGATGACAAAACTACTAAATGTATATAATATTGCAAATATATGCCAATAACTTATGCTATTTTCGTTGGGAATATTATTAATTAAGGCTCGAGGTGGTATTTGGTTAAAGTGGTGAGCCAATAATGTTGTTACACATATATGACACATAAATCAAATGAAAGCGGCTGCAAATAATATTCGGCCCTTAGCCCTGAGACGTGTAAATTTATATTATGTAACAGAAGTATAATTTATAATTGGCATGTGTTCAGAGATGTGACAAAAATACTGAATTACATTTTAACCAAAGTAAGTGTTTGTAAAAGTAGTAGTGACCTAAATACTAACAGAGATTAATTAGATTACTAATTGGATATGAAAATTGAAAGTGTGGTCAAGTTTATCGTATCTTTCTCGCCACTTGTAAATGAATCAACCTTTCGCTTGTGTAGCAGCTACATATATCTATGCTATATTGCCGCGATAACTAACACGGAGGAACTATTTACGTTGATGTTATATACATATATGTATTTATGGGGTATCCGTCGTTTTGTTCTAGGTTCAAAAATTCAAATTAACCTATTCACAGTGTAAAAACAGAAAATTCAAAAAATTCTAGGAAAATGTAGAATACCATATCAAAATACAAAGAGATAGACTGAATATAAAATTAATAGTAGAAAATGGCAGTAGAAAATATAATAGAAAATTTTAAATACAGAAATTATAGTAAAAGTTTATTTCGGCTGGGTCCAAAATTAGTAGTAGAAATTGGTAGTAGAAAATATAATAGAAAATTTTAAACACAGAAATAATAGTACAAGTTTGTTTCGGCTGAGTCCAAAATTGGTAGTAGAAAATGGGAGTAAAAAATAGTAGCAGAAAAAGTAATAAAAAAGTAGTTTTTTTTAATATCTTAAAAAGTTTAATTAAACATAATATAAAAATGTTCAGAATAAAATAGTAGTAGAAATATTTTTACTGAACATGTAAAAAAAAATATTTGTTTAAATCTTATTAAAGTTGATTTGCAAATTATAATTACTATTTTCAGCAAACTTGTTATTTTTGTAATTTTTCTTACCTGCAATCAGCTTCCAAACCAACTTTTCCGAAGTTTTTTTCCTTTCATCATCATCTCCCTAGGCAACCCAAGCAACTTTTGCTCCTGCTGACCTCATCAACAGCGACGGCGTAACCACAAGCAACTCGAGTGGCATTTGCTTTAACTTTTTATTGAAATATTAGCTACTCAAGCGTACTTTCTTAATTTCACAAGTTTTTCTTGCCACTTAAATCTACTTCTCTCCACACCTAGAAACTCAATATAAGTTGACTTAAGTTATCGTAGCAATGAGCAGTCAATAATAAAAGTTTCTAGATTGTTTTTTTTTTTTTTGTTTCCCTTTTTTACATCTTTATCCCGTTTCTTTTTTAATTTTCCTTTTTTCTTTCCATTTTTTGTTGTTGTTATTTTGCTCTGCTTTTAATTAAGTCGAGTTGCTGGGAAGTTACAAGTTTGTTTTTGTTTGCTTAAGTTAAGCGATGGGATGATTTTTCCTCCATATATCTTTCGCTGCCAACAATAGTGCTTATGCAACCAAGCAACTTGTTGTGGCTGTCTTTTGTTGTTGCTGTTATTGCCTTCGACTTCTAATGGCAATGTAGACTGTTGATGTTCTTATTGTTGTTTTTGCATTGCCATCGCTTTTTACCTACTTCTCGCTGTTAGTCTACTTTTCGTTATTGTTGTTGTTGCTCATGTCTACAAAAGTTGTAAAAATGTAAGAAACTCACAAAAAACGATCATAATACCTCAACTCTACGCAGCAGAGACATAATGAAGACTTAGCAGCGCATACCAGCATAGCAAGTTCTGTAAAGAGATGATGAAGTGGCTTATCAGCTGGCAGCAAAAAGCACATGCTGTAGTAAAATGCAACAACAACGAAAAAAAATAACACGAATTCATATGAAGGGTGAAACAACTTTCAATGAAATCGAAAACTTCTCTTGCGGCAAGTTTCTCATAAGCACGTAAAAACTGACAAGTCGAAATCAACAATTTTGAGAAAGTGCAGAGAAAAAGGAAAAAAATACATGGAAATTAAAGAATAAAAAATTAAATTATATATTTTTTAAATAAAAAAATGAAATATAAAAACCATATAAAAATTAATAAAAAAGGTATAAACAATAAAATAACAAAAAAATGAAAGAAAAGAAGAAAAATTTTTACAAATGAAAAGTAAAATAAAATGTAAGAATAAAAAAAAATTGCGAAAAGAAAAAAAAAATTGAAAAAATTGTTTGAAAAATAGTAGTTTCGAAAAAAATTTTCACCAAAGTGCTCAGCAAGTTATCGCCTGATATTTGCACTTTTCTGCTTTTTTATTTCGAAATATTCCCTGAAATTGGCGCCTAGAAGCTTAGACGCTTTTGCAATCGTTGCTTCAAAAATTTCTGTCTGCATGTTTTCTGTTCACTTCTTTTTTTGGTTCACCTTTTTCTGTTTTTTTTTTTTTTTCTTTGCTTTCTCTTGCATTTTCTGGTTGCTTCCAGTTTTGTCCCGCATTCAGATATCAACACCGGCTCGCCTCGCTGATTCCACTGACTCCACTGGCTTTGTCGATCTGCTTGGTTGCTTCTATTTTTTTGGTTTACTTGAACGGGCTTTCGTCACTTCTTTTTTAAAGGGTTTTTTTGCTATTTATTTTCGGTGTTTCTTGGCTATCATTGCCACCACAACTTAAACATGCTTGTTGTTTTTTTTTTTATTTGTTGTTGCTACTATCAGTGGCAATGTGAAGTGGTTGTAGCCACGTGCCATATAGTACGACATATGCCAAGCGCAACAGATTTCATTAATAGGCGTCGCAAAGGTGCTTTAGAGGAGAGGAGTGCCGTGTACATATAGAGAATATAGTATGTGCATTAAATATTTTTAAATCAAATTTTGTTTGCAAAGAAGTAAGCAAGAATCTCTAAATAATTTGTAGAAAAGTAAAATAATGATAGTAGAAAGAGTAGTAAAATTTAGTACTATTTTAACTATAGTTAAAGAAGATAGTGCCATTACTGGAATATTTTTAGTAGTAGAAAAATAGTAGCATAAATAGTAGTAGAAAAAATAACATAAAAGTTTGCCCTAAAATTCAGACGAAGAAGAAAACAGATTTTTGAAAAAGTTTAGAATTGTTTAGTTTAGGTAATTTTCTTATAATTAGTAGCATAAATAGTAGTAGAAAAACTAAAATGCAATTTTGTATAAAAATGTAGACGAAACTATAGCATTTTGTGGATTGTTAAAAAATGGGTAGTTTGATTAACTAACTAACTTAACTGATCTAACTAACGACAGCAAAAATAACAGTATAATATTAAGTCTCTTGAATAACTTTCTAGCGGCCCACACCAAAGCTAAGCTTACAAAGTGTTTACATATGAGGTGAAATCTACAAAAGATTACCGTCAATTTCAGGAGTTAAATCTTGTTTTTTTTTAGGTTTTGGACCGCTTAACTCATTTGATAGGATTGCAGAGATAATTAAGTATATATTTAGAGACAAACTAAAAGTTGATGTTCACTCCACGAAGGAGAATTAAAGAACAAAGTAATTACTAATACTTATACATGTAAATGTGAGTGTGAATGTAAAGAATGTAATGACGTAAATAATGTAATGACATGCATAGTGTTAGGTAAACGACTATCTTCAACATCATTTATCCTAGGTTTTACAATAGTAAAAAATAGTAGTAGAATTAGTTGAAGAAAAAAATGCAGAAAAATTGAATCACGGATAATTGATATGATATTTGAAAATACCTGATGTGTTTTAAGTATACTTAATTGATGTACATATGTATCTTAAAATCTTCAAAAAGTACAAAAAGTGTAGTAAACCGGTCTCCTATTCGTACCATGTTACTATGTTTTGAAAAGTGCAACAGTTGCAGCTCGTAGTCAGAAATTACATTTACCATTATTCCGAACTCTTTTCTTAATTGTCCTGCATCAAATCGCATTCTCTAAGCCGCGCTGTTGGCTTTCAGCAGCGCTGTCATCATAAAAATCCAACTTGTCTGATGTAACAGAGATACGCGCATTGTTGGCAACGCGGAAGTCATAAAAAACATTGAAAGCTTTTGGCAGAAAAACAATATAACTATGTGCAAGCATATTTAGAGAACAACAAAACCTGCCACGGTTGCAGTTGACAGAGTCGGCAAAAGCAAGGCACCGACAATATATGCTTGTGTGTAGACGATCACTTTCATTTCCGCTGCTGTATCGTTAAAATTATTGATCAAAAACTATTCACATGATTTTATTGTTATATATATATATATTGGAGAGTTTTTTAGTTGCTCCGTTTTGAGGCAAACGTTCTTTGTCTATATTCCGTTCTATGTTAGCCAGGCAGAGCTTATCAAATAAATTGATGAACCAATAACTAAGACCTCATAAAATGAAAATGAACACTCTCTTCAATCTCGCTCGAGCCAACATGTTCCAGCTCAGCCAATTAATCTCCTTACTCTTCTGTAAATACAACAAAGCGGTATTTTAATTTCCCGTTAATCATTTTATTTCATCGCCCCATTGAAGTGCATTATTCTGCTTTCAATAGTTTATTTATTTTAGAAATATATTATTTAGATCTTTTTATATATATGTGTTTATATTCTATTCCCTCCTCATACCGACTCGAAATGTTGTCTTTTGTCTCGCATAAAGTGCCGTTATATTATATTATATTATTAAATAATATTAAATTTCACAACTTGTGTGTTCATGCGTCCTTCGTTTGCTCACTCCATTTTAAAACAATACTCGCCCTCAATTACAATGTCACATTTACAGTTACGCAGTGTTGTTGTCTTTGCACAATCCGTTTTTTTTTTTTTGCAGTAGCATCATTTTCAGTTTCATCTTTTCATCAACCACTTTTATCTGCGTTGTAGCTACTCGGTTGTCTGTGTTGCGCAACTTGCAGCTTTGTGTTGCTGGCTGTTGACTTAGTTTTAGTTGACTTTGCTTTAAGTTTTGACTGCATTTTTCTTTATATAAAATTTGTTTTGTTCTCACAAAAGAATGTTTTTAGTTGAGTTTTTGCTTTATTTGTTGTTAAAGAATTGTGTTTTTGACTACTTGTTATGACAGATCCATTGTTAGATAAATGGGGCTAATGGAATTGAAGAAAAAGTCTTTAATTTTAGAGAGAGAGAGAGAAAGTCATCAATGTAATGCAAACTATAGGAAGTACAAAATGTTAAAGAGATCTTCTCAGGCTAAAATTGTCTAATCTTAAAGAGATTGTGTGTAGAGATGGTGAGGGATAGATAGAAAGATATTGAGCGAGAAGGTAATGGATATAAGTATATAGAGAAATTGAACGAGGGCTTGTGCCAATTTTTGTAAGGATTCCAGTTGGCTTTCTCTCTGTTCGAAACCAATTTGTCATATTTTTTTAGGAACTATGTTAAAGAAAAAAAGAAGTTCTATGGCGCGTTGAGATACTTAAAAAAAGTGTAGACTTAAGTTTAAAAGAGCTCTGAAAATATTATTATATGAAGCATGGAAATTTAAAATGAACTTGGTGGTCATAACACGTGTAGAAATCACAAATTTAAAGTACACATTTAGCAAACCATAGGTGTTTAACCAGTATGAGTGAGTTTCATACCCTGGAAAAGAGTTCGTACCTGACTTAGCGAAGTTCCATACCTGTGAAGAGTAATAGTACCTCAATATCTCAATATCAACTGTAATGAAATTAGTTTAACCCGATTATATTGCAGAATTGTTTGAAACCCTATAATTCATTCATCTTACTATAAGTTATAATCCATTTTTTGGACAAACATTCAGTTGTATAGCTCCAATAAACTTTATGGTGTTGAGAACCAGAAGCCGTCAACGTGACTGTTGCAGTTTGTTTTCGAAAAAGTGCAGACAATTTTAAATGTTTATTAATATTTCATTCGTTTATCTCTGTGTTTATAACTCTTAATAGGACTATCAAAATTAGTACAGACTATAACTCTCAGAAGTCTAGGTCAAGCGCCGCTGAGGAAAATATTTGAGTTTGAGTGTAGGATTTGATGACATGTCAAAACAAAAATCAAAATATTCTTTAAAGAGTTTTTTTGCATGTCTCCAATGGTCTCTGGCTAACTATATAGCATTGATAATTTTGAGAAGTTTTGTGTTACATTTTGTTTTAATTGTGATAAGGCAAATCAAGTTCGTTTTTGTATGTGGATGGAAGCTAATTTCTATTCAAATTTCCTACCATTATTGGCGAAGATCGAAAGTTCGCAGATCAACATTTTACTCAGCACCCCATGATTGCTATATCGCTAGAAATTCACGGCCGTCTTCAGGCTTACATTATATGTTTTTAAGCTATAATAGTCACCTCTTTGCAAGGAGTATTAAACTTCCAAGTGTCTTCTAACATAAATAGTTCGTTGTGGAAGCCAAGATTAATTCGGAGAAGCCTCAAAAACTATTGCCCTATTAAGTTTTGGAAAATAGAGAAAAGCATTCATTGTGGGAGAATAAAAATATTTTGGCATCTATCAGCTAATTCGACTACTAAAATCAACGCTCTCTTCTTTCATAAATCTATTTCAAGAGGAATATGCTAGCATAGAGAATTGCAACATAAAACAGCTGCTCCAAAACACATTTGGCACATGCAAATTCCTAAGACTAAAAGCAACAACTCAAAAAATGCAGACAAATCTGAGTAATACGGCTCTCAAGCTACTGCAGGCAGTAGTCAACAAAGCAACAGTCTACACATACCATTAAACATACAGTAAGGAGTTAAGTTGGCTGCTGTGCAGTGGCTTGTAGCACATATGGTGTGCAAGTGACATATGAGCTTGGTGCATGGAAAACGGCAAATTTACTGTTAATCTGTGTACATGTGTTTGCGCAACTTAAGCTTACGAACATTGCTCTACATAGAAACATTACATCACTTGTGTCCTTCAAAGTAAATAGTAAGTTTGCGCAAACTTTTTTCTTCTTCTCCAGCACGGCTTGCCACGCAATAGTGGATTCCCCGCGCTCCACTTGCCGCACAATTTTTTCTTTCCTTTGCACTCGCAACAACTGCTAAATCTTTTGTTTGCCGCTGCTGATATTCATCGGCAGTTCTGTTGCCACTAAGTTTCGGTTGGCTTCTGTGCTTTGTGTGCTGTGTGCCGGGGCGTATGAGCAACCTCAATATTAGTCTGTGCGAAATGAAAAAAGAAGGGAAAAGAAAAAGACAAAAACAACAACTGAGCGTATGGAATTTGCATTTGTAGTAAGCAGACAGCAACAACAATATATAAAAATACAACAACAACAAAAATACAAAAACATATATAAAGAAGTTTTACAGGCAAACAATCGAGTGAGTAGTGCGCAAATTTGACAAAAACCAAAGCGCAGCAGATAAGAGTGGCAAGTAGCGTTGAAACAACAACAACCGCAAATATGCAAATAGTATACAAGTAAAATACAAATACAGAAACAAGTGCAATAAGGCAAGGCAAGCAAAGTTGCTGAGTTGAGTAACTTTGCACAAAAACGAAAACAACAGCAACAATAAGCAAAGTAAGCGCTTTACAAGTAAACTCGATAAGCAGCAAACTCTGCTTAGGAAATGCCAAGGAAATACAATCAAATGGCCGCATCTTGCAACACACCAGTTTATTCCGTTGGGTGACCCGACGGCTTGCAGGGTTGCCAGGCGTAAATTCTTCAGCAGGCAAATTCTGCCCGGAAGTCAGTAAAGTGTGCAGTTTTGAAAGACGCTATGCACTTCCATTCAGGCCGAAGAATTTAATCGCAAGGAAAGTGCGCTAAAAAGTGGTTACGTGCAACATCATACGCTGCGCGCTCTCCACCACGGTGCATTAAACTATCTTCGTCTGAAAATCTTCAGTCAAATTTGTTTTTTGTACTTATTTGGTTTCTGTGGTGCGCAAAAGCGAACAAATACAACAAAAAATACTGCAATAAAACAACAAATGTTGCAATGCAACAACAAAACATCAGCACTAGAAGCAGTATGAATATTTGCCTTGCAAGTAGGCAACCTAGTTATATGAATATATATAAATACACACATCTCCATTTGTATGGGGCAATTGCAATCCATATGCCTATAACCTCTAGCTGCTAGAATATGCAATGACTGCAATGTTTATTTGTATAAATTGAGGTACGGCAAAAGGCTATATTTGCACAATACTCTTCAAAGTGCTGAATAGTGCTGAAGGGTGCATGCAAAATGCATAATTTTTTACTCGAAAATGCTATACCCACTGATCATCTGTACATATGTATAGAATTTTAGATTATGTAAAATGACAAAGAGGCAATATTGCTAAAGAACTCTTGCTTTGTTTTGTAAGAAGGTATAACTTTTTTAAGACAGAGTTGCCACTTTTTAAAAATTTTGGAACTGCTTTTTTTAACCACAAACTTTCCATTGTTAAAAATTATATATACGTTTTTGGGTATAGGGTTGCCACTAGTACTTTATTAAACTCACAAAAAAATATTTATATTTTTTTATAATTTTATTTGAAAAGCCATACCGAGAAATTAAAATTTACACATTTTTTAAATTTAAACTACCGATTTTTTCAAATTCAAATTACTATTTTAATTAAAAAAAGCTTGTGGCAACTCTTGAAAAATAAATTCAATTTTATAATATCTTGGTGTACGAATTTTTTCGTGATAGTGAATGATATTCGAATAAAAAGTTTAAAACATAAATTTTCATTCAAAAAAATATGAGGCAACCCTTGAAAAATAAACTACATTTTAAAGTCACTCCTGAATACTTATTACATTATTTCTTTCATGATAACTAATGACATTGGCATAAAAAATTCTTGAAATTTCAAATAAAAATAAGCTTAAATAAATGGATACTTTTAGTTACAAAATAGTTCAAACGATATTACTTCTCAATATACATATATTATATTTCTGAGTGATGAATACATTTTACTAATATCAAATAAATATCTTTTTCTCATTACAGGTAAGCACCAAAGTTTTCGGCATAGTAAGTTTGAAACTCCCAAAGTTCTCATTTCCTTTTCTAATAGAATTATTGTAAGTACGATCGTTTTTTCTACAATTTTATTGTTTGAAAAGTAAGTTAATACTACGCGCATAAATACGAAATCCGAAGATCTCTAGATTCACTAATATTCCTGTATAATGTTTTTATCACAACTCAAATAAATATACCAGATCCGGTTAGAAAACTAGGTGTTGTGTTTTTATTTTTAATTAGTTGCTGTAATGATTATCGAGTTAACGATGTTATTTCAATCTCTGACTATGTCAGATCCAGCAAATAAATCTTGGTCGTATCAAATTGACTCGATTGACTTATGAGTTGTCAAACTTTACTTGCTGTTTCTCCAAGTGCTGTTAACTGCGGATTTTAGGAATGTTTTCGGCTCAGTGGTTTTTGCGTAATTGTGTTCGGGTATAGAGTCTAAGCTCGAAGCTCATAATTTCGGATTGTGAGTAGAAAAAATTACGAAATTAATGTTTTACTCTTTTAGCTCAAAAAGTTTTAAGCTACGTAGACACTAGTGACTGAAACCATGGTCATGAAATAATTATCTCTAAGAATGCAAGATTTAAGTTTTTCTAAAAGTCTACATATATACAGGATTCTTAAATCGAAACTTAAAACAAATAATCTTTGTGCTTTTGATTTACTTTATCTCTCAGTTTCTTTATCCCATTAGTATGATGAGTATTGAGCCTATTGAGCCTATAACTAGGCAAATACAAATACGTTACTACAAATATCTAAGATATTTCTCAGAAACGTAGGATCTCTTTATTTGTAATTGATATCCCCTTCACTTCTTCATCAAACTCTCCATGTACTTGCCGAGTAGCTAAACCTAAAACACTGCCTTCTTATTACCTAACAAATATCCACTCTAAACCAGAGCTTCCCTTTATACTATGCACACTCATTTCTCATTTGTTGTCTCTATCCCAGCCTTGTAGATTTAAATTTTTAATCAAATCTCTTTGTGCATTTTGTGCAGCGTAAAATCAAAATGCAATAACGGCATATTTTGTAGTAGCAGCACCAGCATTATAAGCAACACGGCACAAGCTGGCTTTAGCTGCATTTTGAGGAAGCATAATATCAAAGATACAAAAAAACTTACGAAACTGTATTTTATTTCACTCCACACTCGTAGTTTTATTAAGCGCCCAATTACCTCTTCTTTTCTCTTTTCCTTTTCCAGCTACCTTCGTTATAAATCTTTCATTTTGTACGAATTATTTTTAAATTTTTGGTAGATAAAATGTTTCGTTTCGCTGCATATAATTGGGAATGCAAAAGATAGCATAAGCCCACATTTTTGCACACTTCATAGCAATGTAGTCAATCAGTTGAAAGGAAATATTTCTTGCTGCCAATGCAAGACCGTCACATCCGTTTGATTTATGGTGTTGGAAGTGTGAACATTTAGTTTGTTTAAACCAATTAATCATGAAAGAGATTAGTTGGAATTTGTTGTGATTTGGAAATATTTTGAGGAAATGCCGTGTTGGAAAGATGGGTCAAACCACGTCAAATGGTCTATGAAAATTTCGAAAAATCTCCGATTTTGAAAATTAGCAGTTCATTAGGAAGGCGACCAGATGCATACCCCGTGATATAGATATTTCGTTAAAATTCTTTTTTTGTTAAAGTTATTGAAGGTTGAAATATTTTCCATAAACTACCGGCGATGAATCGATGAAATTTTGTGGTGGTCTGAAAAAAAATCGAAAGAAATTCTTAATCAGTAAGGATGCTGTTATATTCCCTACCTCAGGGAACACGAAATTTTTTTTTTTTGAAAAATGGCGACTGCCTGAAAATAAAAATCATTTTTTAACCTTTTTTTTGAAATTCCTGAATTTTTTTTAAATATTAAAAACAAAAATTTTGACACGATGCTGGTAGAAACGAAAAAGAATCATATAAAGAAGGTTCACACAAAATTTCAAGTAAATCGGTTGTATAGAACTTGAGATAGATGATAACTGCCTGAAAATAAAAATCATTTTTTAGGCTTTTTTTTTGAAATTCCTGAATTTTTTTTAAATATTAAAACAAAAATTTAGACACGATGCTGGTAGAAACGAAAAAGAATCATATAAAGAAGGTTCACACAAAATTTCAAGTAAATCGGTTGTATAGAACTTGAGATAATGCCGGCACTGTGTGGAAAAAAGTAATTTCGAGAAAAACGCGTTTAAAAAAATTCGATACGGTCGAACCGGGCTAGTTACTGCATCACTAAAGTACTGTAGCTTTTAAAATAATTTTAATTTTTAAAAATCCATTGGAGGATATGTTCTTAGGGGTCTAAACTTTAAATATATGAAAAAAACTCGAATTTTTCAAAATTCTAGAGTAGAATACCCCCTTAAAGATACCATCGCTTTGAATTTTCAAATCGAAAAACTGTCATTGAGAGTATTGGCTTCAGTTGCATGAAAGGAGTAAGTTCTTCAAGTTCATTTTAGCTCGAATCAAACTCTCATTCAAATAGCTTGTTTCGATGTTATCAAAATATCAAATAAAATTATATAGATTAATGCAATTAGGAGCTTGTGTGGTGGTAAGTGCTGTGTTTTACTTGTTGCCGCACTTAACAACATAACATGAGGTTAAATAGAATTTAAAGCGCTTTTAAAGGGGCAATTTAGGACCACAAATGTAGTTATATGTCGCACTGCATGTGTTAATGTGTGTAAATTATACGACAATGTGTATGCCATTTCCAATTCTGTACGAATTCAAGCCATGCAAATATTTGCTTTCAACATTGCTGACACATGGTCTATATGTACAAATGTTTTCTTGTTCTCGGCCACAATGACATAATAAAAACCTCATAAAAACTCTTTTGTTACTTGAAGGTACGGGTAAATTGAGAGAAGGGTTTCAAAAAATAACAAAAATTCAAGTTAGAAAATGAAAAGCATATAAAAAATATGGATTGCTGCCGGAGAAATGGCCCGGAGCTAAGAGCACTATTGTTACACATATGCTAACTTATTCAGCTTGGAGGTAAGACACACAAATGCAGTAGTAACCGTTATATACATATGTACATAGATATACAGTCGTCCTACACTAAACTACTCATATTTCTGTTTGCTTTTGCACCTAAGGTAAACTCTTTACGTATGCGGCCGGCGGAGAGCTCTTACGCAGCACTTAACCAATATGCTTACAAAGAGACAAAAGTCTACAAGCGCATGCATATGTAGATATGTATGTATTAACAAATGGCACAAAACTCTTTGAAAAATAAGAAAAAAAAAATTAACGGAAGCTGTAATACCCTTAATAGGTGCATTTCTTATATCATAAGAGAGTATACAAAGAATTTTATCCTGATCTTAAACGATCAGTTTATGTTGCAACTATTTGCTACAGTGGTCCGATATACAAAAATATGTTTACAAAATTTTAGCGTTGTCTTCGGCCAATAATCGACGGTATACCAAATTTCGTGAAGATATCTTGTTAAATAAAAAGTCTTTCATACAAGTACTAGATTCCGATCGTTCTGTTTGTATGCCGGCTACGTGTCATAGAAGCCCGATATCGGCGGTTCCCACAAATGAGCAGCTTTTTATGGAGAGGAAAACGTGTGCAAAACTTCAGACCAATTTCTCCAAAACTAAGCGACTATTTCGCATATATATGAGCACACGGACATGGCTGAATCAACTTGATCATATATAGACTTTATGTATAACAAACTTAAAATGCTCTCTACAGGCTGTAAAAATATACGCTGGGTTTGGGTGCAAACTGTGGAGGCTGAGTTAATAGTGCGGTTGTGAGAAATTCGGCATAGAAGGTGGTTTGTCAAGCTGTCAGCCAGCAGTCAGTAAGTCGGTCTGTTGGGCTTATATGTGTGTGCAGTAGAAAGTTGAAGGATATTGGTATATATTTATGCAAACAGACACACACAATTGAAAATTCACACAAACATACATTCATTCAGATGCGGTCAAGGCGACTGCGGCTGGCTGAGCACTGATAGATGGTTAATGGCTGGAGCCGCAGCGAAGAGGCAATGGAAAGCTTTATGACGCTTAGAGCAATGAAGTGTATGCTAGCGTTTGCAAGTAATTTACTTACTGCAGGTGCAGCTAGTTGCCTTACGAACCGTTACTTTCGTGTATTGACGCGTTGGCGAAGCCATAGCAGCGTTTTAACTGTCCGCCACGCTTACGAGCAGCAGCTGCTAGGCCACGGTTGTTCTATTACTATTGTTGCGCATTGCTTTTACTGGCTTTTCCTAGCCATATTTTATACACTTTTTTTTTTCTTTTGCTTTTTCTGTCATGCTTACTTTAACGACTGCGTGTTATGTGCAGAGCGCAAGCGGAATTAAAATGAATAAAGTGTGTGCTGGTGATAGAGAATACGGCGAAAGCAAGAAAAAAATATTGAAAAAAAAATTGAAAAATCTGCTCCTCTTTCTAACTTTTATGTGCGCGTTGTTGCATTGCAGTGATTGCTTTGCAATCATTGTTGCGCTAAGCCTGGCTAGCGATTGAGTTACGAGCTGCTCTGATTGCGGGCGAGGTGGTGTGTGTGGTGGAAAGACGTATGAGAGAATTCTTAAAAATGCTATTAAAAGTGGTGGCACCGGCGGCTGTTGTTGTAGATATGAGTGCGACAAAACGTATACGTAACGAAAGAATGTTGCGTATACGCCCCGGCTATTTGGTAATTTATTGCGTAAACATTTTTTAAGCGCTTTGCTATCGTTGTTTGAAGACTTAATAGTTCTAGTGTCGCGAGCGAAAAAGCCCGAAGCCAGTGTTTGCAGGAATTCCGAAGATGTGGTGGAATAAGACAGCTGACAAGTGGCAGATTGACTCGTTCTAACGCTACTAACTTAGTTGAGTCATAAATTTGGATAATGGATTTTGAACCAAAATGTTTAGTGCATGCGTAGTTTTGGTTAATGACTTGAATAATTGATTTGTTTTTGAAAATGTAACTGATGATGTTCTTACTTCAATCATCAAATATTGCGATGGTAAATGGTTTTTTCCAGCATATACTATAAATATATACGCTCACAGTCGTAAGCCGGAAGCTCACATTAAGTGAGTTTGTTGCACAAACCCCGTCAAAATATCTTCTGTAGCATTGTGTTCAGCATTCGAGGTATACCACAACCTCACTTTTGCCCGAAGTCTTATCCAATATCTCTCCACTTCTTTCTTGTTGGTTATTTGAGTCATACAACAAAAGCTTATCTTCAATGCTTTAAACATCATCCGTTTAGCCAAATTATTGGAGAAGTCTTTCTGTGTCTCAAACGCAAATGAATGAGGTGTTGTTTCAGCTGGATTTTTCACCTTCGAAAATGTTCACTTTAATCTAGATAGTGTGTTGAGTCTCCGGCTGGATTCTGAAAGGCTTTGGTGCCGAATAGTATGGAATATGCTGGACTTTTCAAAGATCTGGCATTTATACTAATGACACTGTTAAAATAGAATCTAATATATTTAAGCGCTTATTCAGTTAGAATGGTAGAAGGCACATTGGCAAATTTGGTTCTTCACTTTTGATAAGAAACTTTTGATAAATTGATAACTACTTCAAATTTCACTCGAATAACTGGAAGGGAATTTTGCATCTCTGGAAATAACTCATTCATTGATCAACTTCAACTCGAATAAATTTTAATGTGAAAGAAACTAGATATTTACTCGTATACCCTCAATAGATTACACTACGTTTGCAACGATGGTTATAACACCCAAGGGGAAACGTCGGAGACTTTATAATTGATACATATTAATGATCAGTGTGATGAGCTAACTATATTTAGCTTTGTCCATCTGTATAAATAACGAAGTAGTTCCTCAGCTTAGATATCGGTCTGAAATTTAGCATACGTTCTTATCTTTCTAAGAAGCTGATTTATGTCGGAATGGGGGATATCTAACCACTTTTGCATATAGCTGCCATATAATCTCACCGATCAAGCTCAAGTCCTTGTGAAGAAAACGTTTTTCTTTGACAAAATATCTTTATAAAATTTGGCAATCATTTTTATTTAAGACAGTGCCGTAATCTTCAAAAAAAGTCTAGATCGCACAACTATATAACAAAGCTGCCATACAAACTGATTGCTCAAGCTCAAATCATGTATGGATAACATTTTTATTTGACAAGGATCTTCATGAAAGGTGGCATAGATTTTCAAGGTATTGTAATAATCTCCGAATAAATTATGCAAATCAGACCATTACGTAGGTTACTATATATATTTCTGGCCTAATAATGTAAATAGGCATATTTATCAACGAAAATGGTTTTTTTAAATTTTTTTTTGGTTTTTTTTATTGTTTTTTTTTTTTTGTCGATTGCTGTTTTGTTTCGGGCTCATACGCATAGATCCATGATTCGTCACCTGTGACGATCTTATAAACGTCTTTTGAAGCAAGGCGATCGTATTTTTTCAGCATTTCTTTACACCAATCCACACGAGCCTTGAGCGATTGCCCAATTGTGCTGGATCCAGCGAGAACAAACCTTTTTTACGGCCAGGTGTTCATGCAATATCGAATGTATGCTGGTGGGAGAAATGCATAGGCATGCCTCTATCTGATGGTAAGTTACATGACGGTCTTGCATTATCCGTTCACGTACGGCATCGATGTTTTCTGGCACAACGGCTGTTTTTGGACGACCTTCACGGAATTCGTCTTTGAGCGAGCGTCGACCACGATTGAATTCGTTGTGCCAGTTTTTCACAGTGCTATAGGATGGTGCTTCATAGCCATACAATGATTTTAGTTCCTCGATGCACTCTTGTCGTGATAATCCACGTCGAAAGTTGTGAAAAATGATCGCACGAAAATGTTCACGAGTTAATTCCATTTTTTGGCCGAGATGAATTTTTTAATTCCCTGTCAATAAAACAATTCACGATTAAATGACAAAACGTTCTGAGTGATGTTATACTAAAAAATGTCAAACTTTCCAATGGAAATGTCAGATTGTACCTGGCAACACTTAGTGTTGCCCTAGGCCAGAATATATATAGCAGCCCTCGTATAGCATATAGCTGCCAATAAAACTGATCCATCAAGTTAAAGAAAACTATCTTAGGAATAAAAGGTATAGCATGCCCATGCAAAAATGCATAAGTCAAGGGTATTATTAAAGCAGCTTTCTTTTAGCTTTTTTTCATTTTCAAACTAAGAAGTGTTAATTTAAGCACTAAAACGACAACTGGGGGCAACTACTACATTAAATTTGAGCTTTTCATCTTTATTTCTCATCACTTACTTCACATTATAAAGTTTTGCTTCATTTGAGACGTTTTGACTTTAACTTCTGGGCTTCACACTTCAGTGTCGTATTTCCGTGTCTTATTTCCATCGCAACATTTACTTGGAAATCAAATTTGTAGTCACTTTGATGCTATTAGTGACACGATACGCAATGCATTTAGTGGCAATTGCTGAGTGCCTCGCGAGACGAATGACTCTCTAGGCGCTGCTCAACACGTCTTTCAACGCTGAATGTTGTTGTTGAATGTTGCACTTTAACTTTTCTTTGCTCTTTTTTTTGCTGTTTTCTTCTATTTTTTTAGCACCTTGTCTTTACTGCACTTTAGTAAGTTACTTGCCTCAGAGCTTTTTCTGTTTTCTTTTGCGAGGGCTTTGTGAATTTTCTTAGCTTTTGGCGTGATAATGCAGTTTTTGCGCTTTCTTTGCAGCGACTGTTGTATGGCATTATTTATGCCACAAGTGATTTTATTTCGCTAGTTCTAAGTTTTGGTGGACTTATTTGCTTTGTTATTTGCTTTGTTATGCATTGACGTTTTTATTTATTACTTTTGTAGTTGTTGCATTGACAAGTTCATTTTTATTTATTTGGTGTTCTTTTGGTTTGCACTTTTTCCAGCTCGACATAGTTTAAGTTTCACAAAATTGCATCTACAAGCACAGCCGGTTTCTGCTGCTGGTTCAACAGCTAAACTGTTTTAAGAGCGTCTTAATTTGTGATAGCATAGTAATAATTTCTTACTTGTGATAGATTATCATATTTTGTTCCCCGAAAACTTATATTTGTAATTCTCAACCTGTTTATTATTTAATATTTATAAAGTCTAATAAAAATGTTACTTCTGTTAGAAAGCTTATTGACATTTTGAAGATAATTTCATTGCACCACTCTCATAGAATCCCTTGTCCTCGTCTTTATTGGCTAAGCAGGGACAAATTATTTCGTCGAATTCTGTTCCTACGACAGTCGTGTCCACGTAATCGTTATCGAAACGGACTCGAATGTTTTATCCCGTCAAGGTCAGTCAACTTGGCGCTACAACAACAACTACATTTTGTCGAATTTTCACCAGTCATTTCATAAACACAGGAAAAGGTAGCATATACATTACATTTCCCAGAATCGGTATATTTCCGTTCTTTTGGCTCCATGTAAATTTACCCGCTCTAATATACCTGCTTACTTGTCGTCTTGTGAAAAAGAGGGCGAGATGGAGAAGGATATTTACCTCAATTTCCACCCCGATTCCTTTGACCAAGCGTTGGAAAACTAGTAAAGAAAGGAAAAAACTCTGAATGAAACAATGTTATCCGTCACAAGTCCGCACCTTGCGCAAGCACTACGATCCAACGAAGTTGATGTTGAACTACGATTAAACCATCTTTAATTTCAGTAGATAATTAAAGATATAGTCAGATAGAGATTTTCCTCAGTAAGTAAAAAATTATGTGAGCAAATCGGTTCTCTATTTTTTTAGCTTTTATGTGTATTGCTTTTATTATGCATAGTTCGATTGAGCTACAATTAGCTTGAATTTAATTTAAAGATGACTGAGTTCACAGCAAAAACTGCGCAACGGAAGAGAAGAAACCAACGACTGACTGAAGATGCACGAGATAGCTGATACATTAGACATCTCGAAAGACCCCACAACCCTCATTCTATCAAACAGAAGAAAAAGAGCAACTGTGAGCCCATTTCACCCTAGTATATGAAATAGTTTAAGCACTATCAAAAGTAACTGATGATACAGTGGATTTCGCCTGGCGAGCTTGCTTCATAAAAAGGAAAAGGTTGAGTACGAGTACATGCTAGAAGTACATCGGGTAATGATTAACATAACTGACGCTTTAAAACACAGCAGAGTGAGCGCCATTGAAGCTTTCTGATGGGGCCACAAATCAACCTCCAAACTTGCAAAAGTTCTCAGTCCTTAAAAATAAAGGAAAAAGAAGAAACTCTTTTTAGGAAAGTAAAGCAGTAAAGCTTGTTTTTACGCACTCCTAGCATTGAGACTTAATTAACGCACAGTTTGACAGCCTGCTGTGCATTTCAAGCCTTCTGGAATGAGCTCGTTGTGTTTGACGCACACCACACAAACACCTAGAGGCCAACGCCAACTTCAAAAAGGCCTATCAAGCTTTTAACTCGAGTGGCTTCTGGAAAGGCAAGCGTAGGTTCGACGCTTTTTTTCGTTTGCTTTTCTTCATTTTTTTATTTTGCAGCATTACTACTGTTTCTTTAGCGTACGTGTTATGTTCACTTGCCACATGCCGCGTGTCAAATATAAGAGTACAGCTGCGTCCACATACGCACTCGAAGTCGTATTGAGAGCGAGCTTTGCTTTTGTTCTTCCCTACTGGAGACCAAAGTCAATTGAACTCATACCAAAGAGGGGTGCTAAGACTCATACAAGAATTGACTGACTGACTGCCTGTAATGTTGTTGGTATTAACTGTCATGCCACATATGCCACAAACAAATATAATACACATGAATGCACGCGAATTCTTGGTCTTTAACGGTATTTATGTGTATGTGTGTGAGGAATTGTCCGTACATTACCCATCGCCAACGTCATTGTCGAGTGTAAGCCGCAAGCCACCTTTGTTCACTATTTACCCACAGCCAAAGTTGCAGGCCCACACTCATAAAAATAATCATATTCACTCACACATATAGAATATACCATTACGCACACACACACATATAAGTAGCTATCTACTTAGTGCCGCTACGTGCCATTTAAGCTGCACTTTCTGTGCAACAATGGTGCGTTTGTGCAGCAAGTTCAGTGTTGGTGCCAAGGGCGCTGCTTTTACTAAGCTGCTGCTGTTGCCTCGGCTGATGGCGTGCAATGCATGACAAATTTCCGCGCGTTATTTTCATGCAATCACGTTTACGTGTGTCTGTATATTTGTTTGTGCAACAGCGTTGCTTTTTAATTTCTTTGTGGCAGCGTCATTGTTAATGCCTTCCTCCACTTTTCGTTGCTGTTGTTTATGTCGTTGTTGCACGCGTTGCTGCAACAAAAGTGACATTGCAATTTTCGTGTATTTTCTCTATCTTTCTTCCTCTCCCACGCTTCCCTTTTATTCTGCTGTGCTTAACGCACATTTCCCGTTCAAATTTTGGCTTCGGTTCCTGTGTCTGATTTAAGCGTGTTTTCTGGCGTCCTTTGCAACAATGGCGCACAAAAAAGAGATAAAAACACAACAACAATGCGCAGAAAATAATAAAAATCAACAACACCAACGGCAATAATCTTTAGTAGGTGCCAAGAAGTCAAAAGTGCAGTAGCAATGTTTCGCACCAACAAAGATTTGTGTGTGACTGGAGACATGGTGTGGTTGGGTGGAACACAACCTGTGAGAAGTAAATTTGTTTGGTGGAAATACTTTCTAAATTAAGCAAAGTATTCAACCGGTTTTTAGGTTTCAAGCGAAGGTGGCTACTAGTGCTAGGATGTACTGCAGCGCAATGCAGCCTCCTTCAGAGAGGCCGAGCGGCTATATTGGGTTTGAGCTCGCTGACTGTGCTGTTAAAAGTAGCCATGGATTGTGACCTCGTTTATAATAACCTGAAACTTCTTTCATATTAGACTTATACGATGTTTTCTTGTGTTCTAGCTTTTGGCCATAGATCTGCAGTAAGCTCGATAAACGCTAGTTGTTGACTAAGTTATTGCGATTGCGAAATCCTTATGGTCCAAAGTTAACCATAAAAGGTTCTCTAGCTCGTATCTCTTGACTTTGTTAACTGTAGCTGTTTCGACTAGACACTGACTAATAGGTTCACAAGCGGTGCGACGAAATATTTTTTCCTACGCTCTTTGCAAAAGCTTAGTGAAATCATCTTGCAGCTTTCTCCTCTAATGCCCAGCTTTTGCCAGCCTAAGTGAATTCAGTAACTTTGCAGGGCATCTAAATCTAAGATCGCATTTTCAGAATGTTGTCTGGATCTTTTTCTTTATAAGAGGTCGATTGCTGACATCGTAGAATAAACCCAAATTGTTTGGCTCTTTTCGGCTTATAACCTGGAGCAGCCAAGTGCTCACAGTATAATTCTGAACTACTCTAATCGGATAAAACTTATTAAGGAACATGAGACTTAGTAAAACAGCCGAAATGATAGTAATCCTACTTCTTTCTCTATCACCTGCTGATTCTGCTTGTGTATTTACTGCAAATTTCTCACAAGGTCTACAACTATCACGTCATCGTCAACATCTTGCAGCATTATCTGCAGCGACGTGAAGCCATGTCAAGTCAATTCGTGCCAAGAAAAAATGCGATAGCACACAGTCACCTTAAAATATGGTAAAGAGCTCAAAGCACAACTGCAGCATAATGCTTCAACGCTTTTATAGCTATGTGCTTAGCATGATGCGCGATCGCAGTGAAGCGCACTTCAACTGCTTACCTAAACCTGTCAACCGAAAACAGACAAAAGGAACGAAAGTCAACAGGAAGCGTGTAAAATCGCGACTGATGTCACAAAAATCGTGCGACATCTTGACGCTGATGTGCACGTCCGTGTAAAGCCAGGCAGATCTTAATACAGCTTACAATCGCGAAGTCGCTGCTTCCTCGGCGCTAAGCGGTTAGCGTTGAGTGTTAACGGAGCTTGTATGTATTTTATCATCACTACATGCCGCTTATGGCTTGATGTAAGGCTCTCCATAGTTTTGCTGGTTGGTCCAGCTGATATGTGACAGTTTTTTTTTTTTGTTTTGCTCTGCTTTACCTTGCCTTACGTTGCGTCGTACTTTGGTTTTCTCACACTCCAATTAGCTTCCGTCCGCTTATGTTGTTAACGGATGCGTTAAACTATTGTCGCTGTGCTTCGTCTCGTCAGACTGCCTTTGCCTGCTCCTTTATTTGAAGATTCTCCAAACAATTTAGGTGCTTCCGATTGCCTCTCGTTGCATGCCAAATTGTGTCGTCATCTTGTAGTCGATTTGTTGTCCTGCTTCCGAAATTGGCCGTCAACGCGAAATGCACCAAATATGCTGCCGCTGTTGCTGCTGCCTTTAGGGCCTTGGTGGTGGCAAAGCGTAAGTGGAGCTTCAGTATGCAAGGTACTTTTGCCTCAAATTAAACGCAATCAACTGTAAGCAGCTATTTAAGTAGATTAGTTAGAGCGAAGCAAGCCAAGCATTTGCCACCGTTATTTTATTGAAAACAATGCAGCAAGCAGGTTGCCGGGTTACCGAGGCCACCGAATTAAATTATCAAACTATTAAATTTATGTGTTAAGAATGCGTAGCTGAATGGAAGAGGGTTCTTTTTTCCTCCATTGGCTTTTCTGTATATTAATCGTGTTCACCACTCTTGAATCGCTTAATAACATTAAGCATTTGAATGAAATTGTTTTAATCGTTTTTGGGTACTACCGCTTTCACCAGCTCCCCTTGAACTTTTGGGTATACAAAACAGTTAATATGATATAGTTAGAAATGTGGAAAGCTCCATCAATATGCAGCGAGCTGCATTGTTTTATTTGGTTTCGATTAAGTGATATGGTTTATATCTTCCACATACTTTCATCTTTATTTTACATGAGTCTCTACTAATATAAAATCTTGTGATATATGCCTAATTGGTACCCATAAAATGGAACTAAAAGTGTAGGTTCCAAGTTAAAATTTGTCTGAGGAATTGTATAGTTGAATCATTATATCATTTCTTTCTTGCATGTTCCATTTCGACACAAAAGTTTAAGTAACCTTGTTTTCATTTTTTTGTTCATCTCGAGGACTTATTTGGTAGTAGAGCTTTCATTAGTTTTGCGCCTAAGCTGATTGTGCTGAGTGTAATTTGTGCGCTCAATTTTCTTTCCGACATGCCAGCATGCAGAGTTGCCACTCGTCTGAAAAAAACTTACTTCAATATAAGAATTAATAATAATTATCAAATGGCACTTACTTGAATGGTAAGTTTAAACAAACTTACTTAAAAAAATATGTTTGGCAGAGTTGCCACCTATTTCAAAATAATTTGAAATCAAATAATTTACTCTGGTTTTAAAATAAAAGATTTGAAAAGCTTTAGACTGGAACAGAGTTTCCCACAATTTTAAAAGCCTAAACGTATCAAGGTAGGGTTACCATCTTCCAGGAATGTCTATACTAAAATCTCACCAACTTCAGTAACGCGATTTCGCTGAAAATTTCAAGATAACTGCCTAAAAAATTAACTTAAATATGAGAAGGAAGAAAGTGGAGTAGAAAATTCAAAACCAGTTAGTTAAAAAAATATTTTAGGCAGAGTTGCCACATACTAAAGAAAATGATATTTATCATTTAGCCATTTCCGCCTGCCTGTATTTACGCTAGCTAGTCCTTCAGGTCTTTGTGATATTGGTTGACTATAGCATATATGTAGCTGTCATACAAATTGAACGGTAAAAATCCAGTCCACATTTGGGAAATTTTTTTATTTTACAAGATTTGAGGAATCGAGCACAGATTATTGTCTACGCATATGCCATATAAACTGACCGATCAAAATCTAGATTTTTGTTTCGATGCTAAAAGAAATGTACCACTGAAAGGTATTTTAGTTTCGATGCAGCAGAAGTTAACCTCTTTTCGTGTTTTAAGCTTACTTTAATCGTATTTGCAGCAGCTCAGTTCTAAACCATTGCTCTCTGCGATTTAATTAACTCAAATTGCATTCGATAAACTTATTTTATGATAAGTTCATTCCACAGCTAGTTTCTGACCTCACACATCTCTCTCTCTCTCTCCTTTACTTCTCTCTCTTTCTCTCGCCCTCACTTTCTCACTTAATTGCATTCATTCACTTTGTGCTTGACACGCCACTGTTGCAACAAAAACGGAATGAACAGTTGAACTTGACATTCCCCAGCGAGTACTAAATAAAACTACCTTTCCGGGTAATTGCCGTTGAAATTTAGTGTCAACTTTTAGGTAAAACAATCTGGCAATTCTCAAACTACCAACAAACCGCCCCCAAAAGCATGCCAACAAACTACGCAGCAAAATATTTCTGCGTGCTAAGTACCGTTGGGTTGAACTACTAAGTTCGGCACTTAATTGTAAAATCATTACATGGGAATCAACACAAAATGGTGAAGGCGGCGGGTAGCAAGAGCGAAAGGGCACAGCTTATATTAGTAGCTGATAATAATGTTGGTAATGACGGAGTTAATGAGCGAGTAAAGGAGTGCTCTCAGCAGTTGCAAAGGCTGCTGTAGTCAAGTCAAAGTTTGCCATATGGTTATACGAAAATAATTTGTGCCATAAAGTTGAAAGCATGTGTGGCTGCGCGCCTAAAACTAAACTATGCAATAACTGTGAAGAAGAAGTTAAGGCTTTGTTACGTCTGCCTTTCATGTGGCTTGCGACACTGACATACCAATTAAAACGCCCAGCTTTTCGATGGCGCAGCAAAAACGTGTTTTCGCGCGTTGGTGCACACATACATGCTTACTTGTGCATATGTGTTTGTGTCTATACTGCAGTTAGCACAAAAACAATGCCATTACAACACCATTTGCATATCGCGGCCGCATTTGCCACTTCGCAGGCTGGTTGGCTGGCGCGTGTGGCATGCACCATATGAATATGAATATTTTATAACGCACTTTCGATGTGTGAGAAGTCTAAAATTTCTCATTGTCAACAAGCATATGTCACATAATCTTTCATATTTTCACCTAAACGCCAGCAAGACGAAACATTGCCAGCTCCTCGTGGCATCACAGCCAAACATACACATACATACACATCCGCTATCTATGTTTCTATACAGCATACCACATGCCACAAGCCACATGCGGTGTACACAATTCACTTTGTGCCCTACAAGCAAACGTATATTTATATGTGTGTGTATTTTTGTTTACAAGTGTGTGTTAGTGGTCTATGCCGTCGTTAGTTTACTCGCGAAATAGTTGGCATAGCAAAATTTTAATTAATATAAAATGGAAAAGTTACGGTGCAAGCAGTGGAGCGAAGATATCAAACCGCAAACAAATAGAAACACGCTCACACATCCTTATATGAGTATATACATATATACTTGTAGGAACTTTTTGTGGGTCTAAGTTATGTTAATGGCCTTTTAGGGTTGCCAACAGAATTCAATCTTTGGTGTTTCGTTTGCGCTTTGTCGGGTGTGAAAACGTCTCCTGGATATGGGCCACAACAAAAACAACAAAGCAAGTTAACACCAGGTAAAATTGGAAAATCATTGTACATATCTACTGTTAGAGTACTTTGAGATTAGGAATAAAGTACGCTGAGATCATAGATTACTAAAATGCGGTTTGTTAAGATTTCGATTGATGATTATGTCGCATGGATCTGAAGAGACTATGCTCGAGACTCTGAACTTTGTTAGTTTTCACACCAGCGGTTGATATCATTTTATCGCCATAGGCGTATTAGATTGAAAGAAACTTATAATAAGCATCTCGGCAAAAAAAATTGATCCACAATTGTTTATAGGGGATATCAAGTGACGACTGTTAACTTCTTTGACGAGACATCTCAATTATCCGTGTTTTGCATCGCTCAACATTTTAAAAGTATGCTAGTTGATTCATGGAATTTTACACACTTAAAAAGCCTCTGACACCAGCTCCTCTAGTACAAACAACTCTATATAAGTATGGCCAGCTTTTAGGATCCTATATTACAATGTTCTGACGTAAATTTTTTCGAACTGGAATCAATGAGACTGTTAAATCTAGTCACGCAATTCGACTGGCTCAGGTTTCAACACGTTTACCTCGGTTCCTCGGTAGCCTCGGTTGTCACGACACGGTTCGGTTAATCTTGCCACTTCCATAATTATAGAAAGAGGTTCTTTAATATCAAATTTTTTACTTAAAGAGATCTTACTCCGTTCTTATACGGGATATATCGCCCTCTCATAACCATTCTCATAGAGAAGCGTAAGTTTTTCTATGTTATACGAGTATTCAGAAACCAATCGTGCTTGACTGAAAAATATACCACAGAAACAGTGACTCTCTTTTTCAGTTCTTTACCATCCGACATGTCACTATTGCTGAATTGGCAGTTAACATTCCCCAATGCTTCTGAGGCGGCAGTTCATAGCCGAGTAAAATTCGAAAGCCGTTTTTTGCGTTTTTCTTTGATCTGATTTGACTTCTATGCTGAGTTGATGAAGTCTTCGTCCATTACAACTGAGAGATGTTGTATCGAATTTCCGCCGATCAGTGGAGAGTTATGTTACATTTCTTGAGACGTGATATACAAAATTATTAAACAGATCTTTGACATGATCTCAACGAAGTTTGCTCTTACAGTTACCATCATTACACTACTGCAAGACTATATATTTTAATTGATATGACTGGATAATAGTACGAATAGGTGCTGATATCGAGTTGGCTATGTACACGAATTTTTTATGGTATTCTGATCCACTAATAGGTTAGATGCATCTGACTACTTTTAATAAAAATGTCTTAAAATGACCCTAAAATTAAAAATTTTTCCAAAAATTTATGCTAATCCTAATTAATTTCAAATCTTTACCCCTAACTGTATGTTATATTCTATAATCAGCTTCAAAGTTTCAAAATATATAGAAACTTGGGAATGACAGAGCTTGCCACGTGACCGAACTTGGTCAACTTAATCGCACTCTGCTTTCAGAAAGCCAAACAACGGTACGGTTCGATCAAAGAAAAGTCAATAGTACAGAGTGGTGTTCGCAGCAAAAGCAAATGACGTAAACAAGCCTGCATACCTTCCAGCACAATGCAAGGAACAGCAAATACGGAACCGTATGAGTGCCAACGTTGTGTTACCGCTACAAGTGTGCCATCAATGTCGAGTGTCAGTTGATCGTGCATGAGTAGTTGCTTAACTCACTGGCTTCTTGTGAAGTTCAGTATTTGGAAGAATGTGGGTTCATTCTTCAAGATATTGTTTTGAGATATGTATCTCGAGCTTCCAAAATTCATGACAACTGTTCTTACCATCATGCAAATTGTTTGTGAGCTTTATTTAGGCACATAAAAGTGGAAGTGTCTCCTATTTGGCAGCTTCTCGGTGGGAAAAGAACGTGCGCTAATTTGGATATCTTTGACAGGCTAGTTCGCTTATGTAGGTGTATCGGTATTAAGTGAGTGTTCAGATACAAGTATGTTAGTAGAAAATATTTGTTGTGAATGAGTGATCAATTTGAACCATGTATGGATCCAAAAACGACCAGAATGGGTCAAAAGACACAGCAAAGTAATTTGTTACACGACATTGCACATGCACAAAGCGAAATCGGTTCAGAATTCAACCAAAGTATTTGGCTGTGAGCGGTTACCCCACCCACTGTATTCATCAGTTTTGGTTCCTTCCGTTCAGCATTCCAATGGAACTTGGGAGCCTTAACACAGCCCTAAGCCCATCTTTTATTTTTATTTCTATATTAAGAATGCCCAAATCCTCCAGAATCCTCCCAAACTCAAATCCACTTTTCTTTTATTCTTATTTATTCAAACTTTTACCATTAGGACCTTCTCCGCAATTATATTTTATCCCTTAAAACTTTTTGTTTTGCAAACAAATTACACATAAATTAAAGGTTCATAAAACATTTAGTCATTTTGTTTTTACTTAAGCAAAACAACACTTTACCTCGATTTATCTTTCCTTTATGTCCTACCATTTATGCGACTATTTACTTTGTCACACCTTTCCTACCTCCGGCACAGCTTTCCTCTTGAGAAACTCTCTCGTTATGCTGTCCTTCTGGCCTTCACTTTGCCCACATTTGTTATCTCTTCACAACAGATTTTTCTTGTTATGACGCTATAATTTCTCATATTATTCTATTTTTAATATTTTCCAACATTTTATCCGCCTTCGGGTCTGATGCATTCTGGGCAACTTCATACTCATTAGGCTACTTAAGGGATTAGGTAGCAGCTCTTTCATGAGTTGAGTTATATATGGCAATTTAACGGAAAATATACATGCAGCGAGTGGATACCTGGAAAGTAAAAACATTTTAGAATGAAAGTAAATATGCTTGTGTGTGCTTGTGGTCTGCTACCAGGATGGTTGGATAAAGTAAGGAGTTTTTGAATTTTGCGAGAGTACAACTTCTCTTTTTGCTGCTTAGCAAAAAAATATGGAAATATTTTTTAGACTTTGTACTTTACTTTTAGTATTAAAAAAATTCTTATTTAAAATGTAAGCCATTTAGAACGTGTTAATGCTGCTTGCAACTGTCAAATTGTTAGTTGTCAGCTGTCACATATCAACAGCCTTGTGTTTGAAGCGAAATTTCTTAAAGTACCCTAACAAAGCTTAGCTGGTTAAATGCTGAGTATACTCTATTTTTAAATTTTAATGGCTTAGAGTAACCTAGCATCTACAAACAAGCACCTCTTTTTTAATTATCGATAGTTATTATGATCGATAAAAAATATTCACTTTTATACTGGTCCGTGATTTCAAAATGAGTTCAAATCCGCATAAAGTAAAATAATTCAACTTGGTGGAGAAAAAAATTGCAGTTTTGCTTAAGGTAACAGAAGCGAATACCCGAAGTCAAAGTGATGTTAATGACGAGCTGTAATGAAGAAACTTGGCTCTTAGACCTCTGAGAAATCCTGTTTTTTGGTACTTCTAAGAATTGGATTTTATTTTGGAAACTATCCAAACTATAAATTTATCGTTTTCTAAAACAAAAAATCTCCTATTAAAAAAATTTTAATTTTTTTATGTCCTCTTCTTTCTAATGTCGGACTCAAGCCAGCATAAGTAAAATTAATCCAATTAATGAAGAAAATAAATGCTGAAAGTCGGAAAGACAAAAAACCTAACAAAGTGGATATTTATTCAAACTTTCAAGACCTAACATTGCTTACAGCGCTCTTTTATCACATATAAGTAGACTTAAGAACCTTGAGTTTTGAAATGAAGACATTTTGCATTGACTTCTCCAAAAACCAATTTTTTTGAAGCCTTCCCCATATGAGATATTTTTCGTACCGGTTTATTATTATTACCAAAAATTGATCCTCTTCTAGATGTAAAAAAGGTGTTCTCCAAAAAGGCTCTGTTTTGTCAAGTCTCCCTCGTATTGCAGCTTACAATTTAGCGCCGCCTGGCACGTGTCAAGTGTTTGCGTTTTTGTTTAACTTATTTAAACCTTCCATTTCCTTTACTTTTTGTTCTTTCCGTATTTTTTTTGTTCACTTTTGCATTTATGAGCCTGTTTACACTGTCACTGTGATCAACAGGCTGTTAGAGTGTTCATAAAAAGTACTTCTAAAGCGTTTGGTAAAAGTTTGGGTTATTATTATACCTGGTAAAGTATGAGTTTGTTTTCAGGATAATCCATTTTTAACGAGCTATTGTTGCTTGTCATAATTTAATTTGTTTATATTAAGTTATTAAATAACTAATTAGATGATTTTGGTTTCGAGCTTGAACTTGAAGTTTTGTGCACACAATTTTGAGATTTTTACTTCCCGTTGAGTGAGAGGCTTTTCGATTCATCAACGTCCTTGAATTGCGGGTCGGTCTTCATGAAAATTTTGGAAATCTAGGTTTTCTTTCCGGAGTCATATGAACCCATGTTTCGCCGAACATTTTGCGGTGGTTTTTTCTCTCGCTTCGATGTAAGTTTCGATCCTAGTGATGGGTTTCGAAAGATTCTAGTATCCTTATTAGGTAGTTGAGGGCACATCTAGTATACTCAGACAAAATTTCCTTATCTCTAAGCTCAATTATGGATGTTGGCTACAGACCTATAGCCTAAAAGAAGACGATCACTAAATTATAGTTACTATAACTATCTGCATCTTAAAGACCTTCGAATCAGCACCATTGTAGACGAGTTCCTCATCAAATTTGTAGTCAACTGGGTCCGTCATATTTGGCTAAACATTTTCTATCCTGTCCCTAACCCTTACATTCACCCTCCTATAAGTGAAGTGGTTCCTTATTATACAAATGCTGCAACTTTTCCCTTGCCTTATAAAAAATAAGCTTTTTGGATGTCCTTTGGTTAGCTGAGATGGTCTCACTTACATTTTCTCTTCGGAGAATCGTACATTTTTCAGATCAGAAATTTGGCTTATCGGTTGCGTATGACCCCAATTTAAATTATCCAAGAATTAAGCTCCGGAGCTTTTCAAAAAGAAATAAAAACTATTCAAACTAATAACTATCGTAGATACCTTGAATTTAGATCGCTTTCTATACGCAGTCTTAATAACAAGATCTAGATCTATAGGATCGGAAAATATTTACGAATACCCGTAGCTCTGTAAATATCTTTACGTCAATCTTCATAGCTGGTGTGAACTTTAGATTCAGAAAATAATTTTTCAGAACTCCAACGGCATTTTAGTTCCTAGTTTCAAGGCTGCATATGTTCTTCATAAGAAAATTATTTATTGTTCCCTGAAAATCTTGGTTACACATATTCTCTTTTATCTCTCTCTTCAGGTGACCGTTATTAATGGAAATAATGTTTAAGCTGCTGGTGGTACTAACAACATCAACTTGCTTATTTTCGACTGTTAATTCCGGTGTACCAATTGGTGAGTACAAAAACGACTCTATGACTTGAAGAAGTATTATTTAAGAAATCGAACATATTTACGTCATTTCCTACAAATATATACCTCCTTTCAGCAACTGGTGGTCCATCACTGATCTACGAAGGCAAAGACGCCTTACTCACATGTGTTGTCTCAGAAAATCGTGCCAATCACACAGTGATATGGAAGAAATCCGACGAAATACTCACTGCCGGTATGGTGAGAGTGGCGAGCGACACACGTATCAGTGTGTTGCATGACGAAAGTGAATGGAAGACAGGTACAGACATGACAAAATGATGCACAAAGGTAGAACATATTATATATTTATATTACCTTCGTTTAGATCCTAAAGGACTCGAGTCAGGCGGTGAGGTGTGGGTGCTGCTCGTCAAGCGATTGACTACCGAAGATTCGGGTAGTTACATCTGCGAACTGAATTCGGAGCCCGTGCTCCGGAGCATACATATACTCACAGGTAAGTGTCGGAAAGCGAAACTCTCTTGTTTGGAACGTTCAGAACTAATTTCATATTACCACCTTCTCTCGCACAGTCAAGCAGATACCCACCGGCAATGATAACATCACGACCACCACAGAGTCGAGTGATGTCTATCTCGTGCCGCCGCCACTCGACGCCACAGACAATCGTTCGTTTTGGCGCGCGCTCACTGTTGCGCCACAAATCACACACGATTTCACCGAATGTTGTGAGCGCGCTAACGTCACCGCCGAGTGCATGGGTTTCTGTAATGTGCACAACATAATCGACGGCACGACGGGCATAGAGCCCGAGGCTTGTGAGAAGGATTTTCCGAATATTGTACGTTGCATGGCGGATGGACGCGATCATGTGCCCTGCTGTGTGGACAAACAAATACCGGATTTGTGTCAAGATATGTGTCGCGGTGAGTACACACCTTTCACGGATCTGCTAAAGACTCGCGTATCTTGCGTACATCATACCCTCAGCGGGTTGCAGTGCATACTGCAGGGCGTGCAGAATATACCCAGCACACCGAAAAGTGTAACAGTCGATCATGTGTCGGAGACACGTGTCACGGTGCACTGGTACGAACCGGAAAAGCTGGCGCACAAAGTCGCCTATTACAGTGTGAATTTTACGGCGCTACATAGCTTCGATGAGGATGAAGTGTCCAATGCGTTTGCTTGGAAGAAACGTCCATTAGAGCAGACGATCATACGCACAGTGCCGGTTAATCAGACTACGATGACACTGCAGGATCTTACGCCGCTCACAATGTACGCGATCGTTGTGACGGCGCATAATGACTACGGTTCGAGTTTGCCCAGCGAACGTTTGCGTGTGTTCACCCATACCAGTGAAGTATTCGCGCCACGAAGTGATGATGCCGAAGCTTCTGCTTCGGTGGAGAGCATTATGCCGGAGCTGCCAAACATACGTAGCTGTTGTGAGGCCAAAGGCATGACGCATCGTAAGTGTCTCGATAAGATGTGCGATCCACAGAAGACCGACCTCGCCACACTGCCCGACTTTATGGTCTGCGCACCTTGGTCTAATATTACCTTCACTTGTCTTGCAAATAAGATCGACCACACACCCTGTTGTCGTGCGCGTGGCATACCGGCTGTGTGCTTCCCGCTCTGCTCGGGCAAATTATCAACACTAGACTTTAGTCTGTTCAAGTGAGTACTAGAATATGTGATGCCGAAAGTATTCTTCGAAAGCGACATGTTTTTTCGTAATTTCTGTTTTAGGTGCCTACGCTTCATGTCCGAGTATAGCAGCTGCCTCTTCCAGGGTTACGGCGTGCTCGCCGATCCACCTTCGATGCTACGTACGGTTGCAAAGGCCGACAATTTTATAATTTTGGACTGGGATAAACCCAAACGCTTGGCCGACACAATCAGCACTTATCATGTCAAGTTTAGACGTTTGGGCGAAGGCGACGATTATCTGACGGTGGTGAAGGTAAGTCTAAGATGAGACTGTTGACAATAGGTGATGAACAGTAACAGTAGTATGTCGGTGGAACTGGGTGGGGTAGATATCGAAACCACTAAGTCACAGATTTAAGATTAATTTTGATGTTGTGGTTGTGACAGACAACATACCCCCATTAATTAGTAGGAATACTGTAGAATTAACAGCCTTCATCTATTAAAACTCCAGGTCCGTTCATTTCAGTTAGACTCGGTTCTCATGGAAAGAATGAATTTTGGTCCATAATAAGTATTGATCTCTAACCCCAAATAATTTTGAGAAAATTGGAGCTGAGAGCCTTTCTCCTTCATCCATTTATGGGAACGGCATATTTTGGTCGGTACTAAATTTCAGTCTAAAGAACTGTCTACGTTTCCAACTTCTCGTGCCTCTGATCTGTTTGGCAGTTCGTCCTAGAGCTCAGTCCTTTTATTCTGAGAGCGTAAAGTCTCTTCACTGGTCTGAGCTTCTATCTAATTATTTTTCGACCGGAGGTCTTCGGGTTAGAGCTTTATCTTTACCGGTAAAATTCTATGGCTTGGTTGCCGGAGCTCCTTTAGATTTTGCTAGACAAATTATTTCGGTTCGTTACTTATGACTAGTCGGACGAGCTTTTCGATCCATAGAGTTATCTTAATTCAACTGAAGCTAATTTATGCGCGGTCTATAGCTCTAATACTTCTATACCGCGAAGTTAGGCATTTGTTTTGAAAGCACTCATATGTTTAGACCGTTAAAAACATTGCATTAATTTTTCCTTTCTAGAAAAATCCACCGCTCATTTTGGAGGGACTCGAACCCGAAGTCTACTATGAATTCTACGTAGTCTCCGTGAATCAATACGGCAAAAGTGAAGCCTCACCACGTCTTATTACACGCACACAACCCGCCGAGGCGGTGGACGAGCCCGAACCGGTTTACAATATGACAAAATGCTGTCAGGCATCCGGCCTGCTGCCACAATGTGCGCCACTCTGTTCGTACAACATTAAATTGTCGGATATTGAAAAGCTCGGACCGGCGTGCCGTGCACAAATGTGTAAGTAAAAGAAATGTAGTGAGAAGTGAATATAAATGTTTGACACAAATTTAATATTTTTGTAATTTACACCATGCTACATTTTCTCTCAATCTGCTATTGTCCACTCTCTTTTTCTCTCTTGTCTCTTTGTAGCGGTTATTGTGCGCTGCGCCGCCGGTGGCCGTGATCATACGCCCTGCTGTCAGCGTCGCGGCGTGCCCACCGCTTGCATGACCATCTGCCGTGGCGTCATGCCGCACTACGCGAACGGCGCCGGCAGCAATGCGGGCGCGCTGAGTGGTAGCAGCTATAGCGGCAACAATGGCACGACCTCCAGTGATTGTCTATCCTACGCGGGCAATATTTTGCAATGCATCGAAGAAGGTGAGTGAAACGCTGATCAGCTGTTGACTTAAATTCAATGTATGGCTGTTAGTGGCGCAGATACAGGGTGTTTTCCCTGTTGCCTAGTTGCGCTACTGATTGCATATTGTTGACATTTCTGTTGACTTTATTTATATTTTTTATATCATGAATATATATTAAGTTTGCTGCGAAGTTGGTGACACCCAGAAGGAAACGTCGGAGACCATAAAAAGTTAGTCGTTTAGCTGTCTGTTGTCAGAATATAAGTGAACAATAGTCTTTCATTTTTGAGATATCAATCTGAAATTTTGCAAACGTACTTTCTTCGCCAAGGAATTTCGTTGGAATATCGGAAGGGTCACTGAATACCATTTTTCCGACTACGAGGATGCCATGAAACGTATTACTTCTGGCGATGGGTCTTGGGTCTATACTGAAAACTCGGAAGTAGACGATCGATCGGCCGAATATCGTGGCAAAAGAGAGCCGAAGAAAAAACCACGTCAAAGCAGGTCAGAAACCAATATTATGTTGACAATGTTCTTCGATTATCGAGCTGTGGTGCGCTCCAAATTCCTTCTGACCAAACTGTCAACAAGCAATTCTATTTGAGTTCCATGTGACTTCTGGCTATTCAGAAAACTCATACGACCGCTCTGGGTAAGCCGTTTTGGGTCAGTTGGAAACAATAAACGTGAAATTGAAGTCTTCTCGCGAAATTTACTTTAACAAATGTTTCGAGGATTGGAAAAAAAAACGTTGGTACAAACGTATTTGGGTCAAGGGGGATTACTTTGAGGGAGACGAGTTTGAAGATTAAAGAATTAAGTTTAAAATTATGAACAAAGTCTTACTATTTTTTGGCGAATGTAGGAGCTGCCATACAAAATCAAGTTCTTATAACATCCCAACATATTATTTACATAGGTCGGACCACTACAGCATATACCTGTCGTACAAACTGCTTGATCAAAATCAAGTACTTATATTAAAAGCTTTTTTATTGATGAGATATCTTAGCAAAATTTGGGTTGAATTATTGTTTAAAGAAAAGCTACAGTATTCCAAGAATTTTTCAAGTTCGGATTACCACAGTAACTAACCGATAAAAATCAAAATAAAGAAATTTTTGTACCCTGCTACTAAAAATTTGCCCTTGAGGAGTATTTTAGCTTTGCTGCAGCCAAAGAAAACTCTCTTTTTATATTTGTTTTTTTTTTTATTTTATTTTTATTTGCGATTCAACTTATTATATCTGTTATAGTTGGTTTTTATTGTTATTGTCATCCATACTTGTTTACATTTCCAAGCAAACACAGACTTGTTGCTTTTATTTTCTCACTCAAGCGCAGTAAAGTCAGTTGCATGCTGCTCATATTGCTTGCCACACTTATTTACTTGGAATTCATTCTTAACTGCTCTTTATTATTATTATTCTTTTATATTATTATTTTTTTGTTATTTTTTGTTAGTAAAACCACATTTCATTGTATTAACCTGTATTATTGTTGTCAAGTAGCAATCGAGCCAGCACTTACACACTTACGCACTCACTTGTCTGCGCTGGCATTCAACTGCAGCAACCTTGCTAGCTGCCACAGCTAGCAAATGACAGCAACAATAACAACAATACGGCTTACAATAATATTAGCTTTGCGCTTGCCAGACAATGAGTGCCATCAGCAGCCTTTGTATTTGCCAATTAAGCAACAATTAAAGCCAATTTGATTGAGCAGCTTGTACCAACAAACATACATACCTTCACTCACATAAGCTTGCATGCACTAATTTGCGTTTAAATTCACTTAAGCTCTCAAAGCCAGCCGAACAGCATTTGGTGTGTATATACAAGTAGAATATGTACATATTAATGTACAGAATTGTACAGAATATGTCTGTCTGCACTCAAGTTAATATTTACCTGTGTACTCGTCTTATGTGAGCACTTACACATGCAGTGGATCATTATCGTCGGTTGCGTCTTCCGACAAGGACATAAAGTATGCGGTCTTTTATGCATGTGTGATTGATTTATTTCTTTTGGCAATAGTATAGGGAAGCATATTTGTTTATTATATTGTTGTTATTGTAAAATAATTTTATTTTATTTTTGCTGATGATAAATGTGCCAATGTTATATGATCCTCCAGCTTGCGTAATGTTATGCCCTTTTTCTGATAGCTATTAGGTTAAGTTAGGTGTTTCGCTATAGTCCCTCAATTTTTGAGATATCGGTTTCAAACTATGCACACATCTTTTTCTCCTTAATGTTCAGATCGGACCAGTATAGCATTTTAAGCTATAATGACCCATCAAGATGGAATGTTATGCATAAGTGCTGAGCATTTCAGCTCCTCTGGAACCGAAGTGAACATTTTTTTTTATTTGTGTCTTTACACTCATTTTGTACCATGATGATCGTCAGATTTGATATAAGGATAAGTTTATAGTTGCAAGTTTTTAGGTCATAAGGAGGTATCTTCGCACCATATAGGGATACCCACTTAAATGCTCTCTTTTATTATCGAGGCTGGACGGTGTGCGTCTATATCTCTTTCTCCCGTATTTATGTATATGTCCAAACCTCTTTTCTAATATTTTTCTTATGGTTTGCATCGTTTAGTGGTTCGTATCTGCAAATATGTGCAGGACTTTCTGCTTTTCAGATGTTGTATAGGTATTTTCGGAAATATCCGTGATAGGGGAGCCTTTTTATTAAGTAGTAGGTTATCTCGTCTTATTTTCTGCTGTGCCACATCTCTTTATCTTTTATGTATTTTGTGGTCCATCATCCTTTGTGCGCCCTTGTCCACCAATTTTGTCAGAGTTAAAGTGTTTGCTTCCTCGCCTGTGAAGGCTTTCTACTACTACTTGTAGTATTTACAAGATCAGATATGTTGCCTTGTGAATATGTGTATATATATTCCGTCTTTCTTCCATAACCAGAGTTGTCTTTTCCCTTTTACGAGTAGATCTATAATGAAGACGGCACTTATCACTAGCATTACGGATTTAAATACAGTGCGTTACGCCGTGGTGATTCTCATTCCTGTTGTCCTGTGCACCTTAGCAAGTATTTATCATTTGTCTATGTTTCACGACCTATATATCGCTGACATATAACAGCATTGACTGTGTTGTGTCCAAGAACAGTTTTTTTTTTCGCTTGCAACCGCAGATATTTGCGGTCTAATAATAAAGTGGTTGTAAATATTTGGTGACTTTTTAGCAGCGTCTTGAATTTGAGGGCAGTAGCAATATCCAGGATTGGACGTTTTTGAAAGACTTTTCAAGGTGTTCACCAGACGGAGGCGTTCGTGACATTTCCCCAAGTTCAACAATTCCAAATTGTACTGGCCGTTCACTCTCCGCTATCTTTTGCCACACTTGAACTTACAATTAGTGATTATTGTCAAACGGCTTCCGTTGTAGAGACCTTCATCGTTCTGTTGCCTCCATCTCATGAATAGGGGTTCCATCGCAACAGATAGAGAGTTTGAGGATGCCTATCAGCAGGATCAAACAATTCACGTCACCACCAGGTCTCTTAAGCCGAACCCTCCTCTCCTGCCGCACTTAGTAAGGTACTGTTTAGTGGGTATTACTTGTGTGATTTATTTTATAATTACAGTTAAGTCATTGCATTATTCCCTCTTTAACTCGGAAGTCAGCTTAATACTAACCCTAAGTATTTTATTACAGCAACTAAATTGCTCTTAAATTATCTAATATCTCCAAAAATTCCAAAAAATTTGGCTAGCCTAATGATGTATCATTATTTACTCTTCATCAACACTAACTAATTTTTTTGTCTTTTTCTTTCTTTTGCCCTCTCTCTATTGTCACAGGCACCGAGAGCATACCCGGTCCAGCTGAGGACGTGCACGCCATTTCGGTAACAAATACCACAATTAGCTTGACTTGGCGTCAACCCGGCTACGAGGCAAGCGCACCCACCGCAGCAACAACAACAACCACAGACAATGAAGAGGAGAACATGAAGAAAGGCGCTACTTCAACAACCGCTGGCAGCGCGAACAATGGCGACAACAACAAGAACTCCGGCAACTCTAATGACATTGCCACGGCTGGTGGCAGTGATGCGTCGACGTCAAACAGCGATGATGATATCGATTTTATCGTGCAATATGGCAAAGTCAATAACATGACCCTCTATGAGACTGTGGCGAAACTGGAAAATGTGAGTAGCACGCAAAACATACACACATGCAAACATGTATACAAATTTACACATATACGTTCACACATATTTAACAAATGTGTCTTAAACTCTTCTTTGGTTTTCAATTCACTTGCGTCCAGCAACTTTTATTGACTAAGTTCGGCTTGCACACACACCCACACACGTATATTCAAATGCATTCATTTTGCATCATCGAGTCGCTTGCTCTTGAACTACGGACTCGCATAACCATTTGCGGCAGCTGGTCGCAACAGTCATAGAAACAGTTGGGTCTGTGGAGACACTTCTGTTATTAACGTTTCTCTTTCTCTTTTTTGATGGCATGCCATGCAAATTACCCAGCTTAGCCGCTAGTAGGAGCTCTCTAACCAAAGTGAGTGCATTTACATTGTAGCATTTTGGCTTCGACTTCGAAATTGGCTTTGGCTTCTCGATTAGCAGGCTGTGTTGGCTGCGGATGACTGCTGTACGCCTCCGGCTACTATCGCTGCGCAGCTGGGCTGCCACATTTTGTAGCTGTTTAATTTCGGAACTGTTTGCTTGGCTTAATTGTGTTTGCTGCCTTGCAAATCTTGGCTTTACAATTGCCAGCGTTGTAATTGAAAAATGGTTGCAATCAGAAAAGCGTCTAATTAGGTTATTTGTATAGATTCTTCTCAAGCGATGGATTGTGAGAATTAAGGCAACATTTCGATTTGGCTGTTTTGTGCTAAAGAGAACACACAATTTAGAAGAAATGAAAATCTTTTCTAATAATGGGTTGTCAAAAAAGTCTTGCGGTATTTTTATTGAATTTTTCTTTTTTTATTGAAATTGAAATGAATTTTTGATGACTCATGCCCAGCTCTTGACCGATGCTACGGTTGCTACTATGCCGGTCTCTTTTCGACCAATTCAGCGATTTTATCGCAATTTTCGACAACAGGCCTTCCGGAGCGTGGCGCATCTTCGACCACCTCTACACCAGAACGAAAACATTGAAACCATCGTTGTGCGGTGGAAATGGAAACTGTATCGAGTCCATAAACTGCACAAATTTTATTGGCGGCTTGAGTTTTGCCTTTATCGTAGTAGTACTGTAAAATATGCCGTATTTTCTCTTTATTTTGCTCCATGTTTGCACGAACGACTTAAAAGAAACGACAATGAATCAAACAGGTGTTAGCGCGTGAAATGAACTTTCCAAAAAGGTATAGCATGACCCGATGCGACGAATAAAACTAGAACTACGCATTTTCAGCGCCAACTAGCGACAATACCGCAAGACTTTTTTGACAACCTATTATCTTTTCAACGTATGACCATAAATTTTTATAACTGCTTTCTGAAGTGTTAACCAGCTAGTCACATTATTTGCGTAGAATCTTGGGACACATGAATGTATGGTTGAGTTTCTGAGTCATATTTTAATTGAAATTTTGACCAAAAAAAACAATATTGTATATGATGGAATTATATTACAGCCTGTGACTAGGCTAATGTTAAATTATAAAAAACACGGAAACATAAAAAAATCCAAAACTAAACGCAGCAGGAAACGTCGGAGAAAACAAAAAAAAAAAACGTATACATATATAAATGATGGGCATGATGAGCTGAGTACATTTAGCCATGTCCCTATGTCTGTCCGTATATATGCAAATACCACTTAGTTTTTGATATCGATCTGAAATTTTTCACACTTCATTTTCTCCTCGTAAAGCTGTGCATTTCTTGGAATCGGGGGTATCGGACGACTACAGTATATAGCTTCATAAAACTGACGGATCAAAATAAAGTCCTCGTATGAAAAACTTTTTTATTTGAAAAAAATATATTCACGAAATTCGGCATGCATTATTTTCCAAGGCAGTGCCTAAATATCCAATAATATTGTTTATCTCGAACCACTATAGCATACAGTTGCCATATAAATTTGTCGATCAAAACCAAATTTGTTGTTTGACAAGGTTTCTTCACGAAATTTGGCATTGGCTACTATTTAAGACAATGGTGTTATATCCGAATAACTTGTTCAGATCGGTTCACTATAGCATATAGCTGCCTTACAACTAGAATGATCGGAATCCAGTGTTTAAATGGAAAACTTTTTTTATTTGACGATATATTCTAAAAAAAAATCGTACAAATTATTTCACTGTTTACCGATATGTACATACATATATTAATCTCAAAGTAATTGTTGAGATTGGACCACTATAACATACAGCAGTCATACATACTGACCGATCAAAACTTAGCTCTTGTGTGGAAAGATTGTTTTTTGGGAAGGCTATTAAAGCACCGAGGAACAGGTGAACAGATGTAAATCTAAAATGTCTTCGGTTTATCGAGCAACCGTCGTAAAAAGCAAATAACACGAGCGCGAAACCCCAACTCTCCTTTGCAAGCTCCGCAAATTTACGCACCCATATAAGAAGAGTATACAAGCACGTAGATAAATATTGAAAATATTGTTGTTGTAGTTTTGTATTCCAACTCATCAAACTACAGCGTTTGTTTGTTTTTATTATTGCTGGTGTTATGTTTCAACTAACACTCTGCGCTTTGCTATAATCTTTTTATTATTCCTATGATGGTTTACTTATGGTATTTATGTACATATGTTTACAGTTAAACATATGTATATATATTGATATCTGATTTATACACACATTCGCAATTCTATCTACGCATGTCGTCCTTTGCTTTTGAATGTGTAAGCAACATTATCTGCTCAAATACGCTGGTGTGTGTGTTGGCATTATACTCCGCGCCGCGCATTTGCTGCGGAAAACGCTCTTAATAGCTTTTCTATTGAGGTTGGTAGTGGTGACGGCGTTTCGCTCTTTTCACAAGTGTTGTTAAATTGCTGGTGCAGTGGTGTTGTTGTTTGTTTAAAGTGCGCTAAAAGTTTTTGCCAACGTTAATGAAGCGCCGCTTTGTGCAGGATTTTTGAATTGTTGTTTTTGTTGTGGTTTCAATTTTCAAATTTGTAAAATATTTAGCTATAAAAATGAATTATTACTGCTTTCAGTAAAATTTATGACTTTAACGGTACCGTACGCTAATGTTAGCTTGCGCGAATTGCTTAAGTGGGTAAAAGTTTGAGAAGCACTGTATTTTTTGATATTTGGATTAAGTAATTGTTCCACAAGTTTTGGTATTTTAATGGAATTTAAACCATTTGCTGTTTGGGAACAATTGTTGTCTGTCTATTGAAAATTTCGTTGTATCAGAAAATAATAATAACAATTTATTAGAATAATTGTTTTAACAATATAGGAAGACGATGCATAAAATTAGTACTTTAAAAAAAGCTAATTTTTTTATTTTTATTATTATTTTTGTGTTTAACTCCGACTCTTAAGCTAAGCAAGACACACCCAAAAGTTTAGTGTGGAGAAAGATTAAAATCAAACTTGGTATCTTAAATGTGTAAAATTTATTTGCTCCAGTTTTTGCTTCCTTGGTTTTACTATGTTCTTAGCCTTAAAGAGCTTTATCAACTTTCAAGACGAAAATGTTTCCATGAGTAAAATAAATTACATTTTGAACGGTATAAGTAAAAGAATGACAAAAATCACCGATATTTGCTGTAAAAAGTCAGCCGTAGGCACCGGGGTTCTCATATTCAGTATCTGGGCGTTTCAATAGTTATTACCCGATTTTATTAATTTTTGGTATCGGTATACACTAGTTTGAATTTTCAATTGGTGGTTTTGAGAGGTGACATACTGCCGGGGAACTATTTGTGCAAAGGTTTATTCTTATGATTTCTTCTTATAACTTTGGCGCTTGATTACCGTATATATAGGGAAGTTAAAGAAACAGTTGAAATTGAAAAGCGTGTGGGAATTAGGTGTGGCTATAATTCGATTTTTCCTCTTTTTAATTATAGTATGAAGATAGGAAGATATGCCATATATTTGTTTGATTTTGGTTGAGTAATTCCTGATATATAATTTCAACTGCTTAGAAATGCGTTTTGTCATGCCTATCGTTCGAAGTTTGAACCGATTTTTAATAGAATTCGATGCAAGTACACATACATGAACATTGTATGAGGATGGTCAATGCCCGATTTCGATCATTTTAAGACCGTCTCTTAAAAAAATTCTAGTGCTTAAAGTACGCTTAAATTATGTTTCATATAGCTTGCGTAGTTTTGAGATAAATGACTTTCTGAAATATAACATTTTAAAGAACAAGGTCAGGCCTAATTACCAAAAATTTAAGCTTCAAATTTCTCCCCGTTTTGTGAACTTAGTTTTGAAGCGTGGTTTGCAACTTCATATTCAGTTAGCAATGGTCGTGGCAATGTTAAAATTTGGCATCTGCAATATCAACCTCTTAAGTGAGTTAAGAAACACGTATATAAAGTTTCTCTAGGTAGTCTATTTTCGATTTTGACTGAAGTCATTACTTGCTGGGATAGACGGATGTACTTACAGACCGACTCTAATTTTTTGATCTCGTTATAATATATCAGTTTATATCTATCTCTAGCAATTTTGGTGGCTACTGTACCACAGAATACACACATAAACTCATGTATATACATATTTAATCACAGTAAACACCAGTATGCGGCTCTATGTGTATGTATATGGTACATGTTCCTACATGTATATCTACAAGTACATATAACCCTTTGTTATTGATAGCGCGGTCCATAACTCTTTCGCAGCTTTGCATATCCCTGCCATCAGTAGAGCTTTTAGCCGTTAATTCCAGCGACTTTGTCAGTGTAAATATGTCTGTCTATTTGCCACATCAACATGCAATGAAACGAATTTACAAATTTTCGGCGCAACAATAAATTTAAGTTAAATTGCAAAGGTCTATAACTTGGACACAGCGATTTGTGTAGGATTTGTACACAAAGTGTAAAAGGGGATCATAAAATTAACAAATTGATGCCAAAAACAACAGCTGGATGTGAAAACTATTCGAGGTATTCATGTGATGGCGGTAGTTTTGGCATATGAAATGACACCAGGCGTGTGGATATGTGTATTAGGGTGGAGCAATATTTGATATATCTACCATACAAATTGACCGATACAAAACAAAATATTGTACGGGACAATATATTTGCACGAAATTTGGAATATATTATTTTCCAAAGCAACACTACGATCTTCGAATAAATTATTTAGATTGAACTACTATAGCATATAGTCCCTGTATAGAGACATTTTTTTTTTGGAAAATTATCTTCACCAAAATTGACATATATATTATTTTTCAGGGCAGCGCTGTTATCTCCGAACATTTTATTCAGATCGAACCACTAACATACAGCCGTTATACAAATTAACGTATCAAAGTAAAATAGATTTTTATACTCTTTAATGCTCTTGGATATTTGGAGGTATAGTAGATGAAAGTACAAGTATTTCGAAAAGGACAAGTATTTCAGGCAATTTGAATTATGTTAAAAAAAAATAGTTGAAAACTCTTTATATTTTGTGATTATCTCTTTAACATTAATAAATTATTTTATAAAAAAAATTTCAAAACATTTTGAAATACCAAAAGTTGTCTCACCCTAATAATATACTTTGTTTACAAGCCGCTGTTTGGATTTGCTTTAGACTTTGCCCAGATTTAGCAGTATGCGCTATTTGTTTTAGTGAATCCGCCTCCATAACGACTTAATTACATGCCAAAAAACTCCTCTTCCTTTAGCTGCAGCTAAATATGTGTGCTCAGAAGCCACTCTGGCGTTGGCACAACCCTTTGGCAAATTAGAAAAAAATAAGAGCTAAGTAAAAATGGACAAAGCAAATAACCAGACTCATCATACAGCTAATTTGTTTTGGTGAAAGCATTATTTGCGCATATATTTGTCAACTTAATATTGCCTTGCGTAAGCACTCTGACGTATACGTAACAAAGTATACAACTAGGAGCTTCACAGAGCTACTTAGTCTTGGAAAAGCATTATTTATGAATACCTTTATCTGCTCGCTTTGAAATTCAGTTGTTGTTATTGTATTGTTCTGTGTATGGACGCCACAGTATATGCCGCAGAATTATGATGGTAAATACTATTTAACTACTGGCTTAAGTATAATCCCATATATTCATGCTCTAATATGTGTATTTAGGCACGACCACACATACATATGCATATGTTATGAAATGATATATGAAAATACTCATTGCATACCACAAATTTTCGAGTTCAGCTATTTTCCAAATCGCATTGCTTTCACTAAATTTCTTTTTATACTGCTTTTGCGCTTGTGCTCACCAACGTTATGCGCTGACGAATTGCCGCATTAATATCCGTTTCATATTTTTTCGCGGCTGCACAGCTTTCGGCTATTATTAATGGAATTTATATTGGTATTAATATGCCAGATCGTTTTCGAAGCTGGCAGCTAGAGAGTCGTGGCTGTGTGTATTAGTCGGCAAGTGCAAGCTAGAATATTATTTTCGCTGACCCAAATACAGCCACAAATTACAAAGTTAAACCGATAACAAATAAATGTAGTTGTGTCGAAAACTCAGATATAACAATAGCATGGTACAAATAGCGGTATTCATAATGGTTTTTAAGTAGTTTGTGCTTGTAAAATATGCAAAGCCGAATAAATTTTTGAGAGTGTAGTAGTGAAACTGCGGTTGGATATGAGGTCTAGTTGCTACAGATTCCGATAACTTATCATTCTTTCATGATAATCAGTTTATTTGAAATATTTTAAAGGATAAAATAATAAACTTTCGGGTCCTTTTGGCTTTTTACCGAACGTTATAGCTTCCTTTGTAATTATTCTTCATAGTTGTACCTGTTTTAGTTATCAACTTTCGAGGAAGACTGGTCTAAGTGAGTTTGAAATTATATTGATAGAATATAGATATAGTTATTGTTTGATGTGGATATCTTGCTTGATATATTAAAGTCAGTTCAGCTATCACATACTGCTTTCTACTCTTTCAAAAAATTGAAGGGATTGGTGCATACATTGCTCTTATTGATTAGCCGGCAAAATAGAACTTTCGCTTAAAGTCAAAAATTTAAAGCTTTTAATTTGTAACCTCAAGATGTCAGATAGCAATCAGGCAGAATACTATTCAAGTTATATCTTATATTGCTTTTATATTGAAAGTCCTAGGCAGAATATGAAAGAGCCAGATCGTCAAAGGTAAACATAAGTCAAAGTCGCCGTCTAACAATGACCCCTGAATTAAAATTCCAAGAATATTTCCACTCTGAATAGGCCAAGTTCTTACCACTTTTACTTCAGACTGAAAACAACCAGCATTACGATTAGCTAGGTTCGGCTGGTAGGCTAATAACACACGCAGTCCTTCTCGTTTGTGATTACAGATGGAGTTCCCTATGAAGTCCGTGAGAAGCCGTCATCCTTTTGAATGCTTATGCTCAAAGCGAATTTTAACACGCTTTGTGGTCTTACTTACGATACGTCTCAGAGTATCATACCATGGGAACCCCAAATACTTAAAATGTAGCCTTGTCAATGCAAGCAAGTGCATAAGAGATGCTACATTATTTCCGTAGTGTCTTGAACCTTACATTTTCTGCAGTCAGTCCGCCAGAAAATTGTGACCAGTGTGTATTCCAACATGTTTCGACAGTCCCTTCTATTAAGTGTCACTAGGAACTTTGTATATTCCATATTTCCTAATTTACATATGACTTTTGTAATTTTACACGCAGGTAAAACATTCCATCGCATTTTGACTTTCCTTGCCATGCTCCTATTCAAATCGTCGTATAGACACTACAAGGGCCTGCCAATGTTGGACAAGATTTCGGAGGACAGTCGTACACCGCTCTTGGCAATCTCGTTCACTGACTCATTGCTCTCGACATCTCTGAGAACTCTGATTCAAATATTCTGCAATTGCCCGATTGCTTAAAATATAGCCTTATGCCTAACTCTAGAAAGTATATCCCTTCATCAACCTTAGATCCCAGTGAACAGTTTTAGCGACAAAGTTGGATCAACACACTAAAACTTCGTCTCTTTCAATCGTAATACATGACTTCATAGGTTTGGCATTCAATTTCTGAGGCCAAAGTAGACATTGAATTATCTCGCTTGACCAACGACACAAAAGTATGCTACATTCCATTGTCGAAGCTATTTTACTTAAACTGTAATGTTACTTTCTGCCACTATTTCCGATTACTTATGAATTTTATATACATTGTATTTGCTGAGGTTACACTCAGCTCGCCATGAAGCTCTTAATACCTTAAAAATATATATTAATTATCAGAGTGGCGAGCTGAGTCAATATATTCGTCTGTTCGTCTATCTGTTCCGTCAGTTTTTGAGATATCGATATAGAGTTTTGCACCCGTCTGTTTTCCCCCAAAAGGCAGTTTGTTTGTCGGAATCGCCGATATCGAGTCACTCTTCTTCTTCTTTACTGGCGTAGACACCGCCTACGCGAATATAGCCGAGTTAACAACAGCGCGCCAGTCGTATCTACTTTTCGCTACGTTGCGCCAATGGGATATTGGAAGCTGAGCTAGGTCCTTCTCCACCTGGTCCTTCCAACGGAGTGGAAGTCAAGTTTTTAAATGGAAAAATTTTTTATATAAGAATCCAAGCAGATTGAAAGATAAGATATGAAAGAGCACATTTTAGAGATATTCGCTCCCACTATTTCGCGCGCCTAAATCACTCATACAAGTATACCATTATTGTTACGGTAATTAGCATTTACGGCAGCACATTCTCCATAATATGTTAATGAGCGATGATATCCTGCTCCACATTGAACACAAATACACACTCTCCCTACGCAAGCCACAATCGACCGTGGTCATCTTTGCCTGCGATAGCTGATATTCGCGCCTTCCTCGCTAACTTGCCACGTGTTCTTAATGCTTGCATAGTTTCATCTTATTATTAATTGGTGGAGCAGCGTTGGTTTGCGGTTGCGTAACTGCTGTGCTATGCTATGCAACGCTTCTTTATATTATATTATGCTACATCGCTTCCCCAGTCAGCATCGATTCGGCTTCTAACTGCCAATTTTCTGCATTCACCGCTAATGAAATGGGAAATTATATACAAGTTTTCCGCTACCTGAGCCTTTAGCGAACGGTGCTGGTGTTGCGGCAAATTTACATATTGTTAAGCATGTGAATGCATACAGAAGAGGAGGGCGAAACATATAGTATGCATATATAGTCCTATATTTATATCTATAAATATGAATATCTGCGCGTATGAACTTGAAAGTGTATATGTGTGTTCTTATGTTGCGGCAAATGTAAATTGTCTACGCCCCCTCAGCACACCCATTTGCTTTGCATGTCAACATGCAAATATTTGAATTTAATATGTTCCATTGTTTACGCATGCGCGCCTGACATTTTGGCAAAAAGAGTGGTTTCACAGAAATCAACGCCGATATTAAAATGGGTATCAAACGAAAAATACATTTGGCAAATGTAAGTTGAAGTAATTATTTTTGCGAAGGGTTGCCATCTGTTTACAGTTATAAATTATTTTAAATTGATTAAATATTGCAATCTAGACCTCTAACTTAACTAATTTGATTTTTATTTGTGTATTGTGTTGCCACCTACTTAAAATTTTTGGTTAAAAAAATTGATAAGGCAAATGAGATAAAGCGATGTACTCAATTAGATGGATATAACAAAGTTTTATGTCGCAGTGTTGCCACCTGTTTAAATTTTTTGGTTACAAAAATTTATAAGACAAATGAAATAAAACGATGTGTTCAATAAGATGGATATAACGAAGGTTTTTGTCGTATATAGTTAGAAAGAGTGTTGCCATATGTTTTTTTTTATTTTAAGAAATTATATATATTTTGTGAAATTTTTAATATGTAACAAATTTTCATTTTCAACATGGTAATAATAAATTATCCCTCTCCCCAAACTTCCTTTATATCTCTACCAAGAAATGATTTGCCAATTAAATTTATTACGGAAATGCGGACGATAAAACTAATTAAGTATTCATTAAACGCTTACCATCTCTATCAACTATCAGCTAGTTGCTACTTAAGCCTATATACATATGTATATTCTATATACATATGTATCTCTATGTTTATGTGTCATAAGACGCATTAAAAGCAGGTGTCATAACAGTGCGACGCCCATTGAATTGGGCACAGCTGCATTGCCACTGACTTAGTTACGATTTTGCAGAACGATGTGGCGTGCTGTGGCAAGTAGCAGTGTGCGCATGCGCCGCACATTAAGCCACATGCACTCACGCACACATAAACATTACATGTGCGCATTTGTGCATTTAAGTGCCGCAACTTAGCAAATTTATTATTTTTATTGCTTTGGTCGCTTGTTTGGTACACACGCTGCCGCGCGCACTTGTTTATTGTGCCATATGTTGTCGCGCTATTGCTGTCATTAAGCGTGAAAATATTAACACACAACAGCAACAACAATCAACGACTATGGCTGAGGCAACACTCAATAGTTGTGGAGACGTGCAACCTTGCCGGATAGCCAATTTGCCGCCGTGTGTCGTCGCTACGGCTAATGCCGGTCAAACGTTTTAAGCGTTGACCACGTTCAGTGTTAAGTGTTGTTGTATGGTTGTAGTTTTTTGCCTGCGCTTTCTTGTGTTAATACGCAGCAATAAAAATAATTATGTAACTCTCTTTATATAGACATGGCTTTGTGCTGCAAGTGTATGGTAAAATAACAACCTAAAAATCAGGTGAAAATATATTTAAATATATTAATATTTTATACCCTCATTCAAACTAAATACATAATTGAACTTTTTTTATGAATACGTCATCGTATATTATAGAGTTTAAAGTGAATAAATAACTGAGAATTCGCCTAGTAGTGTTCATTGGCTACTAAATTAGTTACTCAGACTGAGTCCGTGGGTCTGAGGTCCCATAAATACTGCTGAACTACATATATGATGGTTAAAATGCTTGTAGTCTACTCAATGATGTCTAGTTCTCAACAGCATGCTAACTATCTTCCTAGTATCCTATCTGCGTGTTATCAAGACAAGGTACCTTTCATCATCTGCCTTGTTAAAATCTTATTGAAACTTTTTGATCAAACTTTAATGGCAATGGCAATGGCAAGAAATTCTGAGCTCATTGTGTTAGATTTTTAGTCTCGGGGGCATTATTAGCTCCAATAAACGAACTGAGTTCCATTGACTTCACTGAGAACACTTGGGATTTTGACGAAATTTGTTCTCCAAATGGATAGTTTGAAAAACCGTTTTGCCAAAACCTAATTTCTAGTACCTTAGTGGTCTTTAAAAGATTAAATTAAGTGTGCCCATCGTGTCTTGTTAAAATATACCTACTTTTTAAAAATCGATAGATAGGTATAACCTGAGAACAGAGTTCAACGAAAAGCTTAAATCGAGTACATAACTAGGTGATTTTGATCGCAGAGAACTGCGTCACAGATTTTTTCACTACACTCTAAAAACTCGAATGTGGGAGAACTGTAGACGATGTGGGTGTCAAAAGAAGTTCAGGAAAACATAGATGAAACCCTTCAGCATTCCTTTACACGTTTTGTCCGGAAAGTAATAGGAGTGAGTCGATTTAAAAAAATTTATTGAACCAAACGTTACAATCCTTTAAAAAGTTTCAAAATAGGCTCCTTCTGCGTGGATACAGCGTTGCCAGCGCGATTTCAAAACATTGAAGGCGTCACGGAAGGCATTCTACTGAATAACCTTGAGAACCGCGATGCATGCTGCTTGGATCCCCTCTGAGGTCTCAAAGTGCTTTCCTTTCATCGGCCTTTTCAGGCAAGAAAACAAAAGAAGTCCGGGGACCACATCTGGGCTGTAAAGCGGCTGCGGAAACGTTGGGATGCCGGTCTTGGTTAGGTAGCTGTTCACAAGAACGACGGTGTGGGCCGGGGCGTTGCCGTGGTGCAACTTCCAATCGGCTGATTCTCCAGGTGTTTGGAGACAACTGACCAGCCGCTCTTTCGTTAGATAAGAACGCCCTCTACCGAATCCAGACTAACCATGTATGGTTTAAAATAGTTGAATAGTATCGGAGGTTTCTTCAAAGTCCTCATGTAAGCTAAGCTCCGATTAAAGATGTATAGAGGAAGGCGAGATGGAATCACATAAACACTCTCTTCTCAATTGGTAGTTTTCGCCAAACTGAGGTTGTAATATTATCCACCTCAAAGCGCTTCGTCGTTCAATAAGGGTCTGATGATTTTGGAGTTTGGGAATCACAATAGACCAGCGATCATAGCTGTCTAAGTGCGATCCTGCGTTAAGTTTAATGCGAGGATCAGCTCTTCGATCTATGCTATTCTTACATTATTTAAAGTTTGTCTGAAAATTTTGACAGTAATGAAGTGATTGTCCAGGAATATTTAAAACACCTCTTCTTACATTTAGAAATCTTAGGACGTAATTGATAATACCTCCTGAAATCGCGAGTTTATTCGTAAACTTCATTAACCTTTAACTGCAATAATTTTAATCTTAACTTCTCTGATAGTAAATTTCAAACGACTGACATAAACTCTGAACTTTGGAGCTCCATAGACATGTAAATATAAATTTTTCTCTATCTAAACTAACTTTTTGTTCCAGTTTTTGTCTGGGAGTAATTTGTCTAAATATGTCATGTGCCAATTCCGAGAATTTCCCATTGCTAAAATAATTGAGTGCTTCAAAATAATAATTTCCGTCACTAATCCATGGCATTGCAGTCAAATTCCGTAGCCAAAATGGCAACTGAATCAGCAAAAACACATTTTTCGCGCGCATTAGCCATAAATCGAAAACGAACAAAATACCGGTATACACGCAACAACAGAATTCTTATACAAACTCACATATATCCATAGCCACACACATCTAGAAAACAATACAATTTTAAAAATTCCAATTCCAATTTCAAATTTCAATTGCATGCATTAATCGATTGATGCCGAACTGATTGGCTGTGACCTCTGTTTATGTTGTTGTCGTCGCTGTTGTATCGCTATTAATGGAAAATATGGCGCTGCTGACCGCCAACCGTGAAACCGCTGACCAACAACCACCCATACACCATACACTAAAATGTCTAACCATCCGCACACATACATACTCACACACACATACACATACGCATACAAATATATATATATACACACATTTAAAATTGGTTGGTACATTCATATTTGGCTGCCTCTCTACAGGAATTGACCACAAACGAGACCAGCATCGCGCTGACGAATTTGGAGCCGCACGCATTGTATCGCATTATGGTGGTGACGCGCGGACGTTACGGTACAGCGTTGCCATCTTCGATGTTACTGATCAATACGACCGAGGATGAGAATGGTGAGTGTGGCTTAAATAGCTTACATATGCACACATAAATATACGAACTTATATATAGAAAATAAGACTAAAATAATTCTAAAAAGCTAAGTATATTGATACAGTAGTACATACCCTGTAGGAAAAATATAACGTAATTTTAAATTTTTATTTTATTTATTATAACGTAAACAACGTAGCAAACAAAAGGAAATGTTGCAGGCCATATAAAAATCATATGTAGGTACATGATCAGAATCACGTCCTAAGTCGATTTAGCCATATCCGACTGTTTGTTCATCTGACCATAGGTCTGTATATATACGAACTAGTCCTTCAGTTTTAAAGATATTGTTCTGAAACATATCCTTTTCTCCCCAAGAAGCTAGATGTCATTTAAACTGAACATTCATGATTCTTGTATAGAAATGTTCGTATTTGTGAAGCCTATATTAAAGCTTTGGTGCAACTCAACTCCACACTTTTTCTCGTTTTTGGTTCAAATCACAATAGTAATATGGAAAACTCACCCTAAAAGTTTTATCAACTTCAATTCAGTTTTATCTATCAAATAGTCGGTTATTACGGCGCGATGACGGTCGCCATTGACGAATACATTTTCACCGGCATCATTTTTGAAGAAATATGAACCGATGATTCTACCGGCTCACAACCCACACCAAATCGTGTTTGTTTCTGAATAAAATGACAGTTCTTGAATCTCTTCATGTTGCCCTTCGTCCCAAATGCGACAATCTTGCTATTCTTGGAACTTTTCAAGAGCACATAGAGCAAAGCGAGATTGCTTGGTAAGGTCGAGCGGCTTCAATTCTTGCTTAAGCTGTATTTTGTACTACTTTAATTTAGGATCTTGGCGTAAAAAGCATCAAATCGTTCCATACATTAGTACGAGTTGCTGCGAACTGCACCGAATCGACTCTCTGCGATCTTCGTATATGTGCCGGCCTACACTCATTAGGCCGATTATGTTGACCATAAGTTCAGTGAAGTTTCACGACACATTCTTTACAGAGCGTGAATTTTCGTTGAATGATTTTTAAACGTTGTTCAGGCTTAAGTTCTTCCATGATAAAATGTCCAACAGTACGGAAAAAAATTAATACGACAGCTTGACACGACTCACGTGTAATCTGCCAAAACACGGATGTCGAAAAAGGTACCTCTACATGAATTACTCGTTATATACTTTAAGATTTCCGAAGACTGAGCTAAAATTTATGTATAGAACCTCTTAGGAAGATTTTTAAACCTATACTCTTCTTTTGGAATTAAAGTATTAAATTTTGACTAATTGTCATTCTACTGCGAACTTCATGTCATTTTACCCGTCACATTCTAGTCACTCAAAGAGAGATATAGAGATCTATCTTCTTTGCAACTATTTATAACTTACCATTATGTGATTGAGCACATTTTACTTACAGTGTAACTTTTCGTTACTCTAATACAAAAATACTTGTACATATATAGAGTTAAGCAGACACACTTTTGAAAATATTTAGTATGCTAGAATTAGCTAACCAAATGCGATTGACGGTTGACATTGCTTGGCGCGTTGTGCGGGTTTGATAGGTATTTTTGGAAACTTTGATTTTCACTAATCTCAGCTTTGATATTTTCAACTGTATATATAAACGCACATATGCTATATGGTCTCGTTTACTTAATAACAAAAATTCATATTTTCTCATTTCATTTGTAGCCACAAACAAGAATTATACCTATGGTGCACCCTCACCGCCCCACTCGTTGTCGATTACATCGCACAGCGCGACCTGGATGCAATTGACTTGGCAGCCACCAGAATATTCGCATCCGCATGAGAAGATTACATACAGGTGAGTGCCAATGAATGGGTGAATGGCAGATTGTAAAATATCAAAAATGATAAGAGATTTCATAGAAATCAGCTGGTGCGGCAGAAAATATTATTATGTAATAGAAAATTATAGCGAAAGGTGAATATTTCATTAGAGTAATGGATTGAGTAGTTGAAAAAAATATTTCAGATATATTGCAGTATATACACAGATAGAGAAAATATGGTTTAAGCTTAATTTCAGTGAAATTACTGACATATTTTTTTAGACATTAATTGCGCAAATCGAATTACTACCCTAGATATCCCACTAGTATCCCCTATCCCGAAGTTTATATTCTATGTCACCAACACTCCAAAACATTAACCAATAATCTAATTCACCTGAGATTCATGGTAATATCAATACTGTAAGCTATAGATCATTTCAATGAGTTAAATGTGGGTTGAGCCAATATTTCGAGGTTGATCTATTTTAAGTAACCTCTATTGTTATCCGAATAGTTCCACGTCCTTAAGATCGAAAGAGTTTCAGCTCTGGATCACAAGATTACAATCTTAGAAGTGTGAACCAAGATGGAAAATATTTTTGTTCGTAACAAAATTGTATCCTAAAGTCGACTAAGTTGAACATTGAAGTTTAGTTTCGAAACGTCATTTGGAAAACCTCCGTATCCATCATTAATTAGACAAAACTTAACTATCGAAGTAATGTTGGATTCCTTATTTTTGTGTAAGGTCTATCTTTCATGTTTTACCACATTAATACTGGGTTGTAAGCCAAGCCTTTTGCACGTATCAATTAGCCTAACTGAAAGCTTAGGTAACATATTTTATTCATAATATTCCAGAAGGGAGATGACCTCTAGAGTTATTGGGGAACAATTTTTTGCCCCTCGATATAAAATGGTATTACTAAAGTCAACATGTGGCTTACACAGCTCGAGTCTAACAATATTTCTGCTTTATATCATTAAAATCCCAACGATATTTGAGGTATATTTGGCCTTGTAACCAAATCGTTTTCAAGTTCAGTATCTATGGTCCCTAAAATTGCGAAGCTATCTTTTAAGCGAGTTTTATATGTGGCTAGCTTTAGATACTTGAAAAGGTGAGCCTATGGCTTTGAGCTCATCTCTTTGGGATCTCAATGTTTTCGCTGATTTATTAATATATTAATGGTACTGTTAACGGCAAGCAGACATTTGTGAAGTGGGTCGGTATATCAGTCTTTGATCTATTCTAGAAAAGTTTTGAAAATTGATAGAGTTTGGATTCGAAAACTGTACTGAACTTAATTCCAACTAGCCAGTTTCTCATGGAACAGATAAAAAATAACTTATATGTCGATTCCTCTTAGTAATAAATTATTATTATGTGATTATTCGTTCTTCCCTTCTCCCTCCTAAGAGTCTACCACAAACCCATGAAATCGGAGAAGTTCAACAAAATCGAAACTAAAGTAGCATGGCTCCGTATGAGCAACCTCAAACCCAGCTCACAACACATACTATACGTCGAAGCAATTGGTGAGCATGCGACATCTCTGCCTTCCGAGACACTGGTGGCTTGGACCGATCCAGCGTTGCCAGCATTCGTTGATGTAAGTGAGAAATCGTGAAAAGGGTTTCCCATGCTAAATAAACTTCGTTTTCACAGCCACCAACAGTACACCCTGCGGATAACATACCCGAAGGTGGTTCGATGACTATACTCTGCTTAGCTTTGGGTAATCCGGCGCCAACTATTTCACTGTACGTCGGTGGACATTTGGTGCGTCAGGATACGTCAAGACACATGGTTACAGTTATACACAATGTCACTGCTGACATGGAGCATATATCCTGCTATGCAGACAATGGTTATGGTGTGCCTATGCAGGCCACAAGAAGAGTCAATATTTGCTGTGAGTACTCGAGGACTTCAAACTGAGTTTTGTGGAACTAAAACTGTAGCTAATACTTATTCTTCTCCTCTTCAATTCTTTCTTCTTTTTTAGATGCACCAAAAATTACCGCCGCCGGCATCACAGTCGCCTCGTTGGGCGATGAGGTCGAGCTGCGTTGCACAGTCGATGCTAAACCGACACCAAAGACCATCTTCTGGCGTGATCATGATGGCCGCGTGCCCGTCATACAAGGTGGTCACTTCGATATCTCAACCAAAATGAATGAATCGCATACAAATCTCTACACAATGTCGCTGCGCATCAATAAGATGTTGGCGACGGATGTAGGCGATTACTTCTGTCATGCGGAAAATGCTTTCGGCTCCGCCACGTCGGCGGTTTCGGTGCGCATACGCACCACACCCGCGCTGGGACGTAATGTATCCGAGTGTTGTCGTCAAATGAATGTATCCATGGCCTGCCGTGCCGCTTGCAGTTATTATGTCGACATCGAGGCGATCGCCGACAAACCCGAGTGTATTGTGGACTTCGATAAGCTGATGAAATGCGCGGCGGACGGTTCGGATCACCGCAGCTGTTGTGCGGATGCGAATGTGCCGAGGAAGTGTTTGAATTGGTGTCGCGGTGATTCCGTGCGTTCGAAGGAGATCTGTAGCCTGCAATATTCGCGCACAATTGTTGGCTGCTTTGAAATGAACAGGGATAAACTGCCGGGACCACCGGAGAATATTGCTGTCAGCGTTGTGTCGGACAATGAGGTGATGATTAGGTGAGTAGTTTAATGTTGTGAGAAATTGGTAGGGTTGGGTAGTGATTGCAATCGGAGAAAGCTTAAGAAGGATCGGGAAAGAGATCAAGAGATTAATCCATAAATCATGAATTCGAACTTCTGAAATTGAAGGTTACAGTTCGGTCAACTTTTTAACTGTGATGGCTGAGCCTTATTTTCGACGATCTTCTGAGAAACTTTCAATAAATGGATTCAGTTCTGGAATAGTTAACCTGCAATTCATTAATATAGGGGTTTTCCAGAATATTTGCCCATATATTATAAAAAGTTTTAAAGAGAGCTGCGGTGTTGACAGTTCTTGTTCAGTTCGTTCAGGTCACATAGACCTGACTGTCATTTGAAAAATTACTTTGTACAACAAAACTTTTATTAAATACCTTAAAAAATCTTTCTTAAATTTCATAGATGGGATCCACCACAAAAGAACCCGAATGTGGTCGAAGGTTATCGGATATTTTACCATGAGGCAGCCATACTTGCAGGTGACTCCAGTGAATCCAGCGGTGACGGCATGACCTACAATGCAACAACACTGCAAAATACCACCGAAATTAGACGCCTCGATGTGAAGGAGACCACGGTGAATATAAATGGTTTGAAGAAGGATGTGCTCTATGAGCTGGTGGTGAAAGCTGGCAATTCCTTTGGTGAGTTTAATCACAAGACTATTGAATAAAATATACATACTATATATCAAAACATAAACTCTTTTATGAAAGCACTACACTTAGTGTGCTATAGTAATAACAACAACAATTTTAATAAAGCATAATTGAAAAATTTTGTTTCCAGGCGCCAGCATTCTCACCGAACCAGTTAAATTCACGCTGGGCGATCATCACGTCACCTCAGCGACAACATATTCAAATGCTGTCGGCACCATCAGTGGCATTGTGGCCAGCATTCTGGCTGTGCTATTAGCAGCAGCGGCCATTGTGTTTTATCGGCGTCATCGCGCACGTAACGGTAAGGCTGGTAATGGTGTGGCTTTCGAAAATCCAACATACACACGCGGTCTGGAGCAAGTTCAGGTGAGTGCGGATAACGGGAATTAAATTATGCTACCATAAATATGTGTGTAGTTTTGTATTAGGTACATTGGGGGTTGCATATATTTATGTGTGTGTGTGTGGGTATTGAAAGTGGATAATTGTTTGAGGTTATGGTTGGTTAGGGTGGAGAGTTTATGGCATATAAGCAAGTTAATTGAGGGGAAAAACAAATGTTAGTCGAAATAGTTCTGTATTTCTGCACTAAATAATTTTGAATAAAAGGTTATACGTAAATTCTGAAACTGAAAAATTCAGCTGTGAAGTTTTTGAAAACAAGTGAAATTTCTGAAAATTCAAAATATTATTTTACGACTTCCAATTATCATCTTTAGCATAAGAAACCGTATATAGTGTTTACGTGAGCGATATTTATTAATATCAAAACTTGTTACATGTTTAAAATTTCTAAAAGCTCAAGGGAGAAATTTATAATTATTCAGTTAGATTAAGGAGAATTTATCTTCTTTATAAAGAAGTTGGGCCAACACGTCGTTACTATCGCCTCTTCTAATAATTAGATAGAATCGAAAGATATTCTCTCTAATAAGACTAGTCGGTTGTGTTAAGACCATTTTTGAACAGCTTATAGTTGGTGTGGAGTTTTTCTTAAAAAAGACCAATTTAATAACCTTGACAAGTCTGTTTTTGCAACTCTTTTGTTTAGCATTGTAGAAAAAGCTGTGTTTTTATAGCTTAGAAAAAAAGTGATGAATATGGTGTCTGAGGTACAAAACAGTCTTCGAAAATCTTAAAATAAGGAATGACTATTTATTATTAACAAATCTTTGCCAAAGAACAATATTTGTATGAGAGACTCTGATACTAAATAAAAAATATATAAACCTGAACCATATATAAGCATCATGTTTTACAAAATATTCCTAAAATAATCAGACTTGCAAAATTTAAGGTCACAATGAAGAAAAGGATATCTTGTGATATCAGAAAGCCAATATCTAAGTGATATTTAACATGTGTTTTCATACAAGTTGCACATAAATCATGCCCATAGCAGTCGGCAGTAAACCGAGCTGGATCCGGATTTAATGCGCATGAACTGCAGCATTTCTCAACATATTTTGGAAAATGTTTCAATATAAATCTGAAGTAGTAGTCGGTATTAACTTTCACTGAAAAATTATATCGATTTGACATGGCAGAACCGACTGCATACATATGTATATATGCTACGATCACAAACTAAGATTTATTCGATTTACATAAGCAGTTATCTTTCTTCAGATAGCAACCGTCGACATAGCCGGTAAAAGTGTTGCGGCGAAGATCGGTGTCGGACTCAAGAAAGTTGGGTACATGAAAGTGTCCATACTTAGACAGTCTGAAATTATCTGCTTCTTGACGGCATTCTTCAAAATTTAGATCACTGCGTCTCAAATCTTTTCAAAATTTCCTAAAATTTCCCTTTCTTCTTTCCTTCTATGAATTATTTACTTTTAGTATAACGCAGTATCCCAAAATTATATATTTTTAAATACTCTACATACATACACCGCACTTAATGCAGATCCATCACTTTCTTCTCAGAATAAATACGCGCAATAAATATCACTGTGGAACATTTTTGGGACTATTGTCTGGGGGGTGAGAAATTCCAAGTCAGGGTGATGGTACTACTAGGTCAGTATAGTAAAACCCTCAAAGGGTTCGGCGTTCATATGTGTCACTTTTTTTTATGACCTTTTAAATTTTTTCCTTACCTTGATGCTTTTTCGCTTAGTTGTAACATTTTGGCAAAAACGTAGTTTAGCATAACTCGCGTACCACTATTATCTATTTTTCCATTGCATTAGACGGTTGTAGCAGCTTTTACACACTATACTTGGTACCCAATTTTCGTTCACTATAACATAAGAAAAAATGTAAAAGGTTATAAAAAAAAACTGACACATACGAACGCCAAACCCTTTGAGGGTTTTACTATACTGACCTAGTACCATCACACTGACTTGCAATTTCTCACCCCCCAGATTAGCTGTTGTACTGTGTATTTATTTGTAAATCTCCGACATAAATTCCAAAATAAAGTAAAAACAAACAAAAATGGCCGGCGAAGTGTGTAAGCCCAGCCTTTTTTACATTTATTAAAATCTTAAAAAAACAGTGAGGAGCCGAGAAGTGTGGTGAAAAATTCAGCAAATCCCCCACTGAATAATTTCCAACTGCAATATTTGACTTTGTTTGCGTAAATGGTAAAGCTGCAGCTGCAGCAGCTTAACCGGCCGCTTAAGCCCATTTACATAACTTACAGCAGGAATAAACGCCACCTGAATATATTGCACTGATGGCACGCACACGCGCATGCATACATGGCATATGACATAAATACATATATATATGTGTGTGTGTGCATGTGCAAGAGCGAAAGCGAAAGCGTACATATTTATGTGTTTGTGGATTTGCGTTCTTTGTTGGTAAGAGTGTACATACTATACAATATATAACCGTATGAATATTGGCATCTGCTCTACAGTAGCCCGGTGTTGACCTGGAAATAAACGCTTTTCACTTGCATTAGGGGTGAGTTGTACTTGTCAAACTTGTATTTGGGTGGTTTAGAAAAATTCAAAAATTAAATTTGGAAAGTGAGATTTAAAATTAACCATTTGAAGATTTTAGTTGAAATATGTAAAATATATAAATAAAGGAAAAAATGTCCAATAAAAATACAGTTCTAGTAGTGAATTTAGGAAAAATGTAACAAAATTCTAAATTATATAAATAAAAAGACAAAAATATGACAAAGGTAACTTTAAAAAATTTTAAATTTTTCCAACAATTTTTCATGATTTTCCTTGTAAGAAAATTCGTTTCAAAATTAGAGAAGAAACACACTAAGAAACAAAAAAACTAATTTTCCATAGTAACTAAGTGTACTCGTCTGTTGAGCTAGGCTCAACCAGTGCGTGCGACCTGGGCTCGACGACAGTCAGATCTAAGTAGATCCAAGTAGACCGAATCCTCCAAGTGTATTTTTGAAAGTTTTCTGTCTCTACAACCACAATAACCTCAGACGGATCCGTTTTTGGGATAACAACCACAATAATCAGATTAATCTTTGTTCGGAATAACCTCAAAAAATTTCTTTTCCTAAAGTAATGTTCACTTTATAACGTTGGCCATTGGACCAAACAAATTTTCGAAAGATTGTTTCCTAAACAAAAAAGTAATTTGTTTGTCTAAAAGACAGCTTCGACAATAAGACTTTGAAACTTAATAACATCAGGCTGTAAGCTTGTTGAAAAAGTCTTATAAAGCATTAATCCGTTCCAACGATGTCGGGTCTATGGAACCGGAACGGACGCCGATTTTTATCTAGCAAGACTATTCCGCATAGCATTTCTTCAAATTCATAATTATTTTTTGTCGCTACAACATTAAAGACCATTAGTTTTATCACCATTTAAATTTATAATTTTTTTGTATAAAATACTATTTATATAAATTAAAGAATTGTAAGAAAATAATTTTTTTTATGCTATATTTGGAAAACTAAGTTTCGGTCCACAAACTAAATAAATAAATTACCAATGTTCATATTTCTTTTTGTAATAATATACTTTTATGTAGTCGAAGTGTAACAAACAATTAATAATTTCGAAAAATTTAAACAATAACAAAAAGTTTACTATATGTTTGTAGAAAAAGAAATAAAAAATTAAGTAAATAAATAAAGTTTACGAAAAGTAAACGCCAAAAAAAAAATCAGAAATAAAAGTAATAAGAAATGTCTCAAAACCGTTAAGAAATTTCGAAAAAAAAAAATTTTTGTAGAAAATGTCAAAACTTTTGTAATTTTTTTTCTTAAAAAAAAAACTTTTCTGGTTTCGCGCTTTCTTTTTCTAAATGAATTTAGTATAAAAAAATGTTATATAATATTTAATTTATATTAAGCATGCCTTTTTTTACTTCTGTAAAAATATTATAAGAGATGTCATATAAACAGATGTTTAAGTATAATAAATCTACATTTGTATTGAAAAATAGATTCTGTGGAATTCAAAAGTTTGACAGCTTGATTCGTATTAATTTTTTTCTGTGCTGCAAAGACTTCATGGTAAAATATAAGTTTTAAAAATATGTAGTATACATTTATGCGCTTAGCATCAAAAAGTTTGACAACACCGTGTTTAATCTTATTGACCCCATCACTGAAGCTGAATGCCCGGATTTAGCTTTACTTAATAATCTTAAACCCTTTTTTTTGAGAATTTTCTTATAAATATTTTTTGTTTCCAATCTTTTTAGTAATTTTTTTTTATATAATAATTTTCGTTTCAATAAAATATTGATTTATCTTAGCATCTAAATTTTATGCGTTGAAATTTTTCAAGATACCAAAACCTTTCATTGAAACTCCCACCATTTTTTTAAATGATTGGCAACAGTTTGCTTTTAAATATGTGACCCAACTTAGCTTGCATGTATGCCACTTTCCTCAACCTTTTTTGTGTATGCATGTTTGTGTGTGAGAGTGGGTTGAAAAGAAATAAAAATTACAAAAACAAAAAAAAAACTAACCTATGCGCTAATACCGTATATAATCGTTTAGGTTTTTCTTGTTTTTCGAATTTTAATTCACTATGAGTATTTCTTTTTTGTTCATATATACTATTATATGTGTGTGTTTATGTATTTGGATAAAAACCTCAATTTAACAAATTTTAATATATTTTTTCTGTTCTTTCTTTTCCTCCCGTTTATCATACTTTCGTGTTCCGTGTTTTTGTTTGCGTGGTTTGACCAATGAAATGACAATGTCTTCCCATATTCGTTTTATTACAATTTATTGTATGCTGCTACTTATACAACAATAATAACAACAACTACCACTACTACCCAACCACAACTAAAAACGCTTGCTGCTGCTGTTGTTGTTGCCATTCGATCGCTCGATTGTGTGTATTTGCATATGGAACTGAAAATCGGCTTCTGGACGGACAAAAAATGAAATGTACGCAACGGCAACGAAATTGTTTACCGATGAAAATGAATTGGCGACACAAATAAAATAATAAAATCTACAACAAATGGCGCTTTGACACTTAAAATGAACTTGGCAACCACGCGTGCATATTAAAATTGGAATGACGGGTAAATTCCGGAAAAAATGAAAAAAAAAACAAAAAAAAATAATAATAATACTACATTTTGAATAAAAAAAAAAACAATAAAAAAATTTTAATAAATTTAACAAAATTAAAAAAAAATTATTCTAAATTCCAAACACTTCAAAAAATAAAAATAATATAATAAATAAAAATTATAAAAAAATTTGAAACAATTACAATAAATGATAAATTATATAAAATCTTAAAAATTAACAAAAAACAAAAAAAAAATAAAAAACATTTTAATTCTTAAAAATAATAAATTTAAAAAACGTTGAAAATTTAAATAAAATTTCAAAATAAAAATACAAAAACTAAAAAAAATTATACAAAATTCAACAAAAATTTTATGAATTAAAAATAAAATAAAAATTTATATTTTATTTATATTTTTTAATTTGAAATTAAAACAAAAATATAAAAAAATAAATCTTACACACACATACATACATACGTACATACGCACAGCTGCCCACAGTGACATCGGCCATCACGCATGCCGGCACCACCGCCCAATCGGCGCAACGAGATGGTATCGTCAACGATGCGAACGCGGACGCGCACACACAATGCAACGAAGTAAATCCGACAATTTACGAAGAGCTCAAACTTGGCCAAGAAGGTGCTGGATTCAAGAAACTTGTGCCATAAATGCTAAAATGTGCAATAAAACTCAAACACAAACACAGACGCGCACAAACACAGAAACAGATGTACACTTACAACAAAAATATACACATATATACAGAAAATAGTTGAAGGGAACATAAAAACTAAGAAAATGACAAAAAGTTGAATGATAAAAGCTGCTTAGCTAACAGTACAAGCAACAGTTAGCCAAGCAAGCAAAACTATAACATAGACACACATACAAACGCACAAAAAACATAAAAACTCAAGTCACACACACGAAAGCATTTTCGCACGCACACTATTACAAAAGTCGTAGCTAGCAGCTGCTGGTATTTATATTGTAGTTGTATGACGCTAGCACACTTAGGCGTATACGTAACTTTTTAAATACAAAAAAAAATTAAGAAATAATTAGAGAAAAATATAAAAAACAGTGAATAAGCATTAAATGCTACAACAAATTGTGAGTTACAAAGTAATCTAAATTTAAAATATAAGAATTTCCAAAACCACAAGCAAAACAAAAAGAAAATAAAAACATATAATAAAATTAAAAACAAAAATTGAAATAAATAAAATAAAACGGTATGTAGCTTAGCATAAAAAATCACAAATAATACATAAAAAGTAAAAACGTAAAAAGTAAAAAAAAAAATCACTCATAATTTAAGTCGCGTGCATAAAGTTTATATAATCCTAGATTAAGTAGCAAGTGTATTTGTTGTTGTACACGTTGGTAGCACACACATAAGCAGACCGAACACGAATTGCGACAGACATTTATGCGCTCGTGTGTAAGCTTATTCGCTACTTTTACGTTCGTACTCTGTATAAAGAAATAAAATAAAAACAAAAAAGAATATTATGTAATATTAATTGTATATTGTTTATGTGCATATGCGCGTATTTGCTTTAATGTATTACTATCTATTGTATATTATGTATTGTATATTTTTAGCTACTAAATTTAAATTAAAAACTAAACCAAAAAAAAGACGAAAAACAAAAACATAAACACCCTGTAGTTTGCTTCCTTATTCATATGTGCTTGAATATGTTGATATAAAAGATATGAAAACTAGTAAAACACTATTAGGAAAATAAAGTTCTTGATTAAAACTGAGGAGAGCTTATAGTTCAACGTTGGTACATTAAAAATATCGTCTAAATTCTTAATAAAAAAATTAATGGAACATGTGTACTTTTGAGAAAAAAGTGAAAAAGTTCGAATTTTTAAGTAAGTTTTTAGAAAATTTTAATATATCAATATAGTTAAATTATTTTTGCAAATTTCTTTTATTAATGTTTTAAATATTTGTTTTTTTTTTTTAATTTTTAACTAAATAATTTTGAAAAAAATTCTATTTCTAAAATTTTCGTGATACTAATAAGTTTAACTTCAGACAGGAGAAAAGAACTGCTAACTGTTCCATTTACGATTTTTAATAAGAATATAACACCAAGCATTTTTCTACGAGTGGTAGACTTATAATTTTTAAACGACTATTGTATGAAGGAAGACTTAACCTAGAATCCCATCGCAAATGCCCTAAGGCGAAAAATAAAAAATGTTTTTTGAACCCACTCTCACTTGTCAGAATAGATTTCGTAACTACATATTCCAATATAGGTCTAACCAAAGTTGTAGAAAGTGTTTCAACATCTTCTTCAAAAATAATTGGTGCATTAATTGAAGTATTCGAACAAAGCACGTGCTGGTAGGAAACATTTTAGGAGAATTAGTAGGGTAGTTCGAGTTAAAACTTCTGTAAACATATTGGAAATAATATAATTGTCACATGTGAGAGGATCGATTTGTATTTCTTCGCGGAAGGAATTTGAAAATCCTGTCTTTGGAGTTAGCGAAATCATTAATCAATTTCGGATTATATCCAATATTATTTTTTGCTTTATTTAAGTAAATTTAATAATAGTTTTTGTTTAGGTCAGAATATTGTCAACGCAGTGTAGATTATTTAAAATAGTCGACAAGTAAACTAGCTTTTTTTTAATTTTTAAACGCTCGAGCCTTAATTTTAATTTTTAATTTTTATTTCATTTATGTAAATCTTTCGAGAACATCGGGTTCGTACTTTTCCTTTTTAACAATTACTTTAGAAATTCAAATTTTTTGTTTATATACAGCCACACTGATATGCACAAAACGTTAAATGGAAGGAAAACCAAACTCTTTGGCAGCCAGCCAAATGATCCTTAACAAATGGCTTAGACAGCAGCAGACAAAATGATGATAAAGACATGAAAAAGTGGAGTGTTCTAATGTAAACAAACAGCTCAGCATTTTAAGAAAGTTAGCATTTATTAGAAATTATATTGGCGGCATTTAAAGAGCTGAATTATAAGTTATTTCATGAAAAAAAATCCGTGTAAGGGTAAGCAGGTTCTATTTTAGAATGCTTGAGTAAAAAATGTTAGACTATAGAAAAATTGTAAACTCTGGACAACTCTTAGAAAATTTGTTTCAGAAACTACAGTTGTAAAACAAAAAGTGAATTCTCAAAAAAACAATTAATTTTAATTCAATTAAAAGTCATTCTGAAACTGAATATTTTGGTTAAATGCCAGAATTATTTTAAGAAAAGTTCAAAAACAAATTTTGAGGAGTATATGTATTTCGAGCAGCAGGTTAGGTTGCTAACACGAGGGAACAATACAAAATTTTTTATACTCCAATAAAGAAATCGCTACAATTTTCATATTTTAAATTGGCATGTGTACAAATCGCTGAATCAAAGTATTATCTGATATTTAATTTGAACAAAATCTGTACAATTATTTACTTTTTGACACAACTGATTTCATTATGTAAAGCGTAGGCAGGCAGTGATATCTTTAAAAAAAAAATGGATCTATGTCAAATAGAATATTTATTCAAAATATACACATACTCACACAGATAAACGAGATTCATACTCATTCTAAAAAAATTACAAAAACAAAAAGAAAGATTCTCTTTGCAACAAATCTGCAGCTTACTGAATGCCAACGACTCTAAAATAATGTTATCTGTGGGATTTTGTAATTAATTTAGTCTGAATTTTTTAACGTCTGATGGCTGGTATACACAAACTGACAAATATTTATAGTACATACAAACAAATTGAATTTTATGCTTCATAGTGCAGCTTTGCCAGTATTTGTGTATTATATTTCAGCTGTTTTATTTTGATATCACTGGTTTTTATCCATTATTTTGCCTGACATACGTGCCTACTAATCCCTTGAATTAGTAAACGAGACGTGCTGACAAGACATTTGTACATATCAAGCTTAAATAAGTAACAAAAAGTCTCAGTTTATAACAAATACTTCATGCGCATAGCACAATAACCTTAAATCTATGGCTTTTAAGTTAGTAAAAGTATGAAATTAATATAATTATATATACTCTCATATAGCTTGGTTTAAAGCAAGGCAGACGACAACAAAAAAGTTTACTAGTTGAATTCAATACAAGAGAAAGCGAGGTTACCTAGCATAACGGGTAGAACTCATTGCCTTTCAAACAGAACTTGATTTAAGCCAATCTTTTAGGCTTATAACAGCTGCCTTTCCCATAGCACGCTCTTCAAAGTTCTGTGATTGACATCCATAAAATGTTAGATACGCTTCTCCGCTATAGTAGAAGTAATCGAAGGTATGTAACATTTTTGGAAAATCATTGCTTTAATGCTAAATATGTTCATAAAAGCAGGTGTAAGTATTTTTATACCCTGAACATGGTATATTAAGTTTTCACGAAGTTTGTAACACCCAGAAGGAAGCGTCGGAGACCCTAAAAAGTATATTTAAATGATCAGTATGTTGAGCTGAGTCGATTTAGCCATGTCCGTCTGTCTGTCCGTCCGTCTGTATATATACGAACTAGTCCCTCAGTTTTTAAGATATCGTTTTGAAATTTATCAAACGTCAATTTCTCTTCAAGAAGCTGCTCATTTGTCGGAACTGCCGATATCGGATCACCATAACATATAGCTGCCATACAAACTGAACGATCGGAAAAAAGTTTTTGTATGGAAAACTTTCGCATTTGACAAGATATATTCACGAAATTTGCTATGGATTACTGCTTAAGGTAATAATATAATCTCCGAAAAAATTATTCAGATCGGATTACTATAGCGAATAGCTTCCATATAAACTGAACACATAGTTACTAAAAGAAATGCACCTGTTTAAATATTCTTCAAAGACGGAAACTGAAAGAAAAGACTGGAAACCACATTAATGTAGATAAAAAGTTCCAGGCACCTTGTTTTTAAATGGCCGGTACAGTAAAAAATATGGTAAGGGTTTATAATATACTTGCGAAACTAAATCTGATCAAACAAATTTTTTTTGTGTTGTTAGAAAGCTTTTTTGAAGAGTCCGTTGTGTTTCAACATAACGGATTCCGCGGTAAGAGCTGTTGTGTGAACCCAACAGAAATGGAAATTAACATTCAACTTGTCTTATACCATGAATAGCGACACAAGATAGTCTGGTTGAACTGGAAGCACAGACTCGTAATAAAATGATTTAAAAAGAAATCAAAATAAAAGAGTCAGGAAAGTCACCGTCAGATGGTGAGAATTAATATAACTGCGAAGCCGGCATATAGTAATTGGAGAAGGACAAATATTTTTGCACAAATATTTAAGCATATTTTTCAGAATTTCCAAACTTACTAAATTTTTCCGTGACAGCCCCTCTTTATTAACATAAATTCTCTTACTTAGATGATCGTTCATGTAGGCTCCAACTTCCCATAAACCAAGCTAGATATTTTAGAAAAATAATTAGATATGTATGTGCTGGAAATGTGTAAGCTTAAATTCTTGTAAGATCTTGGTGATTTTATTCCTATGTAATTTTTGAATTACCTATTTGTCTAACTATATGTTGTATTTATTTTTTCTTTGTGTAACGCTGTCGTATGAAATTGGTATACACAGACGCTTTACGAGTTAAAGTACAGTGGGTAAGTACAACTAAAAATGCATTTAAAATATATTTATAACTAAATATAGATGACTAAGAGAAGTAATTGTAGAAAAAGCAAAAACAACTATAATTTGCTGGAGGATGGAGTCATGTGTAGAAGTTCATGCAAGTGAGGAAAGTTCTCTGATCGCCATTCGCTTGGGAGTGGCCAGAAACGATTCTTTTACACATGGCTCAAGCAGCTCACTACTTCCGGTCTTTGACCAAGTATCCTCTGGGTAGCCTAAGAACATCCGTTCGAAGCGAGCTAATGTGAGAAGGCGAAACATACCCTACATAGGGTTGTGCGCTGGGTTTGGGACCCGCCACGTAAAAACCAGTACCAATGGAAAAGAAAAAACAGCCTCGGATGAAAGACCCCCCTTTTGATGACGACCATGGCAAACGAAATAAGGACTTATGGTCCTTTGCGCATTGGCCACGGCGAATATCGCATTCGATGGAACGATGAGCTGTACGAGATATACGACGACATTGACATAGTTCAGCGGATTAAAAGACAGCGGCTACGCTGGCTAGGTCATGTTGTTCGGATGGATGAAAACACTCCAGCTCTGAAAGTATTCGACGCAATACCCGCCGGAGGAAGCAAAGGAAGAGGAAGACATCCACTCCGTAGGAAGGACCAAGTAGAGAAGGACCTGGTTTCGCTTGGAATATCCAATTGGCGTCACGTAGCGAAAAGAAGAAACGACTGGCGCGCTGTTGTTAACTCGGCTATAATCGCGTAAGCGGTGTCTACGCCAATTAAGAAGAAGAAGAACTATAATTTGCTGCCATAAATAGAAAAAGTGTCCATACAAATACTACATGATTTTAAATGATCGGTTATGTTAGTTGCATGCACGCTATAGAAGTCCGTTTCAAACAATATAATTGGAGATTGTGCGCTTGACTAAGGCACATTTTTTGAAGTTAGCTCATCCAATAAAAAAGTTTTCATTACTATAAATTGGTTTTGTTCGGATTTGATTTTGGTCCGTCAGTTTATATGGCAGCTGTATGTTAATGTAGTGTGATATCGGTGATTCAGTCAACGCGCAGATTCTTGGAGAAAAAGGACGTGTGCAAAATTTCAGACCGATATCTCAAAAATTGAGCTTTAGTTCGGTTGTATACTGGCAAAGATGGCTGAATCCACTAAATGCAACTATATATACATACATTAGGGTGATTCAAAAAAAATTTTTTTTTTTTCAATTGGTACTCGCAAAAATAGATTTCTAGACACCTCTAAGAAAGCCTCTCCAAATATGAGTTTTTAATTGTAACGGGAAGGTCCTCCGCCTAACGGTTTTCTATTTTTTCTTATTATCAGATAGAAAAATATATATCTTGCTTGCAACTAGTTGAAAAAATATCTTGTTAATCAGGTTTTGTAGGAAGTTGAATGCTCTAAAATATGGTCTCTTATGATTTTTTCGAAAACCCAACCGTTTAAAAGATATTAACGGTTGAAATTTGACTATTTTTGGAAAAATTCTTTATTTCTTATTAATTTTATAACTCAATGAAAAAAAATTATTATGAATAGATTTTTGGAGAGATTTTCTTAGAGGTGTCTAGGAACCTATTTTTCAGAGTACTAATTGAAAAAAAAAAAAATTTTTCTGAATCACCCTAATATACATACATACCAATAATTTATAGTATCTACTTATAGTGTATATTGTACAATATATTCTTCATGCTGCCAATGACACTGCTCCTTCTCATTAACCTGTGTTTTTTTTATTGTTTTGTTTTAAAATTTGAATCCAGCGCACACATGAAAGCCGTTACTTTCATCAAATTGGTATTTCTGTCATCCTTTCCCTCACTCTCCTCATATTTGCAACTCTTTGCTCACACTTTATCTCACGCTCTCTTTGTTTTATTTATTGCAGGCCTACGAATTTTAATTACCAGCGTCAATGGCCATTAGTCTTGCGTGCTTCGGCAGTGGGCAACAGCAGCGCGTAGTCAAGAAAAAGGCGACAACAATAAGCAAGCGAAACGAAGCGAGCTGAGGAGCAATTAAAAACCTAGTGAAAGTTTAGAATTTGTTCGAAAAAGAAAGTGGACGAAGGTGGTTCGGTTATTGGTAGACAAGCTGCATAAATTTTTTTGAGGCAATAGTTAGGCCTATGAACAACAGCAACAACAACAATGGCGACAAGCAAGGCGGCGTAAGAATGTAAAGGGAAGCGCCACGCAGCTAATCACCCAGCAATGATTGAATGCTTGGCAGCTGCCATTTGAGCGTGCAAAAAAGCGTTGCATTTTAGTTTTTGCATATTAGGGTACTCTAAAAATTGTTTGAAATACGCAAGTTAGCGTGATAATTAATGCTGTCAGATCATACTGTTTTGAGTAATTGGTGGAACTTACACATATTATATGAAAAATTAGTGGTCGTTTCACCATTTCCTGCAACTGCAACTACAACTTACTTGTATACAAAAACTTTGAAATCAAAAATTATTTTTGATTATTTTTTGAATTTTTTCTTTTACTTTGATAATACTTGTTTGTTACGAATTTTTGCTTTTATTATTATCGAATGTTCTTACGTTGACACAAAGTTAAAAATGCACGCTTTAATCTATCAAAGCACCTAAAAATTTAACTGAATTAAACTATTTCTTTCCTCAATTACAGATTTCCCTTACCTTTTTTATCGGCAATTATTATTAAATAACTAATCTTTTAGATTTTTTAAGTATTAAGAAACTTTTTTAATCAAGTCGTTTTAATTTTTTTTTTTGGAAATTTTTTCTTTATTTTTATTCTTGGCGCATATTCTAGTGAAGACACATATACAAAAATCAATAAAATGATATAATAGGTTGTCAAAAAAGTCTTGCGGTATTTTCGCTAGTTGGCGCTGAAAGCGCGTAGTTCTAGTTTTATTCGTCGCATCGGGTCATGCTATACCTTTTTGGAAAGCTCATTTCACGCGATAACACGTGTTTGATTGATTGTCGTTTATTTAAGTCGTTCGTGAGTTATAGCGTCGCAAACATGGAACAAAATAAAGAGCAAATACGGCATATTTTACAGTACTACTACGATAAAGGCAAAAATGCATCTCAAGCCGCCAATAAAATTTGTGCAGTTTATGGACCCGTTACAGTTTCCATTTCCACCTCACAACGATGGTTTCAACGTTTTCGTTCTGGTGTAGAGGTGGTCGAAGATGCGCCACGCTCAGGAAGGCCTGTCGTCGAAAATTGCGATAAAATCGCTGAATTGGTCGAAAGAGACCGGCATAGTAGCAGCCGTAGCATCGATCAAGAGCTGGGCATGAGTGATCAAAAATTCATTTCAATTTCAATAAAAAAAAATTCAATAAAAATACCGCAGGACTTTTTTGACAACTCATTTTTTAAGCACTTTCCTAATGTGAGCTGCAAAAATGCAATTTCTCTTTTTGTACACGTTGCCGTACAGTTATTATATGTGTCCTAGTGTGGGTCAAAAAATATATTTTTTCACTTTATACACTATATAAAAGGTTGGTAAATAAATTAGCAAAGATGAAAAATTATGCCTGAACCAAATTAAACTATAACCTTTAATAAATGTTGGAATTTTTTGAACTTTTTTTAAATTGGTTTTTTTTTTTTGCATTTTTTTAAATAATTCAATTTTTTATAATACTATATATGAGACGAGATATGCATTTTTTGATGCGGATAAAATTTCTATTAATATAAGGAGCTCGTATATGGAGAGTATCTTATTGAGGTGTACACCAACAAATTTTTCATAGCTTAAAGTATAAAATAATAGTCGATTTTCTTTTAACCCACCCTAATGAGCCCACGAACCACAGGAAGCTGGCTCCGCCAACGCATTGCTTATGCTATTTGAGCTCATCTCACTGTTGTTGCTGTTCATATATTGTTTAATAATTTTATTGTAGTTCTTGCTGCTCTTGACACTTGCCACACAATTCAAGGTATTCGCGTGAGTTAACCTTATTAACTTGTAATGCACACAAATGTATTTTATTTGTTTTATTATTTTTGGTAGTATTTGCTTACACTTTGTTTTACTTACTTTATGTGTGAATAAATTTAGTTTCAAGCAATTTAATTGAAGTTGTAAATTTACATACACACTATAACAATGAATGCATAGGCATATGTGTACGTTTGTGCGCAATTACGAAGTAAAACGAGCATTTGCTTAGAAATGTACAAATCAACGAACGATAATAAATGTAAAAATGATTTGCAATACATACGAACTGTTTTCATTCAACTGTATTGGCGAGAAAAACTAAGGTGAGTATTTTGGTTTGTTGGGGCGTATGAGTAATATACCTCAAATCGCCTTCGACCTTCTTATTGCTTTAAATGAAAAGCTTCTTTACTTAAGTTATAATTTGTTTCATACAAAAACTGAGAATAGATTTCGCGTGAAGTGGTTGTGTTCACTTCTGGTAAACATAATATGTATCAGTTTCAGCCTAATAGTATGCTTCGAATGTTTTCATATTTTAGTTTATTTAATATTCTTATTGTCTTTTTAAACTTTAAGAATCTATCTTCAGTGAAAAACTTAGAAGGAACATTTTGAATTACTTTTGAATCACATTACAATTTGAGACGCTCCGAGATTTTTAGTGCACTGTCTGTGAGTTCAAATTTAACTATTTTTAGAATAACAAATCCGATAAATAAATAAAAAAATAAGCGAAGTTGGACCAATGTATTTTTTTAGGCTTTGTATGTCACAAAATTGCTCAATTACTCACGAGCGCTACTACGTACCGTGGAAGCTTTCTAGAAGAGTGAATCGTACTAGAGAATGTGGTGAAGGATTGTGTTGTTCAACGACAATCTTGTCGATGCACAGATTATTGGCAAGATAGATAATCAGAAATCGTTTCAAGTTTCGAGCAGATCTACAGGGCAGTCTGGTCTACATGAACAACAACAATAATTCGGACTTATATCTATCTATTTAAGAACTGTGAATTCAGAGGATAAATCAAGGAAACACAATGTTCACAGCGAAACCTGCACTCCTCTATCAAATTCCACTTAATATGTAGAAGAACAATTGATGAAATAATGAAAAACTTCAGTTTTAGCAGAAAATAGACGAAAACGAATACCACAAACTGAATCGGTAGGGCTTTTAGCCTATTCAAGAATGTTCAGGTTACAAGAAAATGGAAAGAATCGTGAATTTTACGTATTAAGGTTATATTAAGCAATATTTTTTCAACTAAAAGGGTTCATTAGCTTAAACTAAAACTTACCATTTTTGACAATTTCAAAAGCTTTCATAAACAGTTTCTTATAATTTAATATTATTGTTATTTCGTATTTGTTTACAATTAAATTTATGCCATTTCTTCTAAAACTACTTTTCTATTATAAATATAGGTAAAATAATAATGTTCTATAATTTCCTACACTACCTTTGTAATCGACACTTTAACTTGCCTGTACTCCAGCAATTAACGCACTATTTGCCACCAAGTGAAGCTGTAAAACTTTTAAAGTTTTGCCAACCAAAGTTGTGGCATATGGCAAAAGCGTTTAAAACAACAATAAAGGAATGCGAAATTGTAAACAAGCCCAGCAGGAATATCTTGGTGTCATTAGTTGGTGAGTATGGGTAAAAAACTATTGTGTGCTAACTGGGGTTTGAAGTTATCTTCGATTTGTACACTTTTTGAACACAGGTAGATAAGATAGTGGAGAGTATGTAGTCGCAGTTTTTTTCAAGAATTGAAATACTTTTCCGTAAACTTTATGTTACTTACTTGGTGAAAGCGCTAGCCTCTCACACTCCTACATAAGCTCCTGTCTCTCGTACCTGTTGAAAGATCTAGTCCTTCTGGCTTGGTGAAGGCTTCAGCCACAAATAAAGGTAGAAAGTTTAAATATCCCACAATTGGTGAAAGACCTACTGCTACATACGTGATTGTAGCTCTGGCTTCTCATACTTAAACACTTCTCTCTCTCGTACTTGGTGAAAGTTCTTGTCCCTCATATGTTACTTGGTGAAAGCCCTCATCGTAATTTAGGCGCTCATTTCTCATTAATTTGTTCATTATATTTTCTCACCAGGTTTTTTCGTATATAGTACTTCAACACTTACTGAAACCAAATAAAATCATATATATATGCTATACATATATACTAATTTATACACCCATTCAACTTTTGCAATTTCAGATAGTTTTAAAAGCTTTAAAGTTCAAAAGTGAGTATTTTAAAAACCAACACAAATAAAGTCGTTTGCGACCACAAGAGGAAGGTATAAGTGTTGAAAATACAATAAAAACATAAACGTTTGTGAACATATCCTCTCATGTATGAATACATATGTATAAAGAGCTGTAAACGGTAAAAAAGTATACACAGACGTTTGAGCTAGTAAAAGCAAGTATGTGCTTCGAAATGGAAGCTTACAGCGAGTAATTAAGTTTGCCGGTGAATACTTCGGTGAAAATTGCACTGTACTTTGTTTAATAATAACAGTAATGGTTTGGAAAATAAAAAAAATTGTTAAAAGATAAAATTAGTTGAAACAACCAACAGATTAAAAGGTAATATACGCAGAACCAAAGTCTTTTAAGTGCTACCAAAACAAAGAAATCTATAATAAACTAGACTATTTGCTGTCGTGGTATATACGAGCCAGTGTCAAAATCGGAAGATATCTCGGGATCCGACCGGGCGATTTCGACTAAATTTAGTACGTGTTATTCCTTCCACATTCCTATGTCACAGTGCAAAACTCAGCGAAATGGGAGTTCAACCACATCTAGTTCCCATATACCTCAATTTTAAAATTCATCTGATCCTCTCTATTTGAGAATACAAATCAAGAAGCAATTAATGTAACTGGATAAAACCTTACACAAATAATACCTTTGGAGTAAGCCACCTTATGGCCAAAAAGTGTCCAAATCCAGCAAAACCTCTTCAAGCTCCTAGGTACCGAATATTTGACTCCAGTACGTATAGTTGAACTCTTATCAAAAATATCGGCCAATATGTCAGATATATAATTGAGAATTCTTTCCTGATAATAGTATGTCTGCGTAATACAAATTGGTTGAATCGGATTAATACTTCTCTTAGCCCGCATTTACATACCTAATACGAGTATTTTCGAACCTCCGGCTGCTAATATGCAAGTTATCTCAATAAAATTGACAGGGTGTGTTTTTCTAATAACGGTGAATATTTATGCTTAAAATGAATAAAATTGACTAGCCGTAGAGCTCGTACAACTCATAGGCCTTATGCACCTGTTGGTACTTCCCTTGCTTTACTCCTTGCCAGTTGCAAGAATATGAAATGTTCGGTTGACGAACACAAACTTCACTTAATTACATGACTACACAACAGTTATGCACGCACTTGCGGCTAAGTGTGTTGTGTTATCAAATACAAGCGACGACTGCACGCGTTTAAATACCTTGTTAACCTTTTAACTGACACTTAAGCCTTTGCATTGACCGCACGTTAACCATAAACATGAATAAGTTAACGCCACGCGCCCGATGACAGCAGCACAAATAAAGCTGCATGCCACATTGTTATGCCACTTGCTGCCGTACACTTTAGCCAAGGCACATAACGACTGTCAACAACAACAATGTATGCGTCCTTGATGAATATTGAAAACTGGGAGCACACATTCCACATACCACCATTAAATTGCTGTAACATACTCAAAATTAAATTTCCTGTCTGTCCATTCTGTCCACGGGGTAGTCAATAAATTTTATCACGATATTGAGGCTTATAAAGAGCGGCATAGCGAGGCGAGAAGAGTGGTAGAGGATATGTGGCTATATGCGTGACTTGTTATCAAAAGATTGTGGCATGCCACACACATGTATTTATGTATGTATTTGTGTGGATGTTCTTGTTAGGGCAACTAAATCATGTTTGTCGCCTACGTTAAGCCTGCGACTTTGCCTGATGGCTGTATTAAGCTGGTTCAATCATATATTCGTTTTGCCACAAAATCGGGGGTATGAGAGCCGTCTGATAAGTATCAAGCTTAAAATAAAATTCTTGGTAATAAGGCTGTTTATTTGCAGAACAACTGCTTTAATTCCCTTGACCCTGCCATGCTCCAATTTTTTTATATCGCATGAAAAATCAGAGCCTGAGTGGAGAACGGAAGACTTTTTCTAGTTTGAAAACAAAATATAGGAAAAAATGGTCATATTTAGGGAATAAGGTAGATGAAGTAGCAATTCGTATAATTGTTATGTGGAGGCGTATCGACCAGATATATCGGCATAATAGAATCCTGCGACAGTTTTTCCCTCTTCCGGTATTCAATGTACAAGTAGATCGACTGGCATACACCAAAAGGTAAGGAGCAGTCGAAACAGTAGACTTAACACGGCGAACATGCTTCGAATAAGATAGAGGATGTCCTTAAGGTTAGAAAATTGATAAGCATTGACTATCTCCAGATTTAATCAACACAAAATCTCCATTTTTTAAGTTTAGTTAACAAACTTCTCTGTTGCCATTTCTGGTTTAATTCACTGTCAATTAAGTTTTCGAATTTTTACAACTTACGACCGATAAGGGTGGGCACCATCATCTTTCAAGTCGATATGACTGTGTTGATGGTCCTCAAAGCATGTTTGCTGGAAGAAGTCTGCTACGTCAACTTTTTCTTGGCCTTCAAATATGAAGTAGTGGATCCATGTTTCATCTACGGTCATGAAACGACGCAGAAACTTCTTCGAATTTCGCTTAAAAACGACGATCTCTTCTGTGAAGAGGTCTATTGCTTACGAGTGAGCCCAGGAGGTACCTATCGCGTTGATAACTTAAAGCCAGATGCACTCTTTTGAGATGACTACCGACTTTGCTGCCTACATTCGGTGAACTGAGAGTAAGAGTTCTTTGACTTTTGTCATGTTTTGTTCAGTGCTAGCTGATTTCAAGGAACCTTGGTATGGCTTGTCCAAAACCGATGTGCGACCATTCTAAAGCGCGTTAAAATAATTCCTTAGGCACTTTCCCTTGCGTAAATGGCGCCTCAGATGGTTAGCCTAAGTACTTATAGGACAGTCCGCGTTTGACTTATATGAACGAGTAACTGTATGTTCATTTCTTTGATTTCCTGGAGTGTACTCAAATACATTGATATGTACTCGTATGTATGTGAATATACTTGTCTCGCATTCTCACTTCCGCCAAAAGCTCTCTTACACATATAGTATACACTCCGTTCCATGTGAAACTTTAAATTGGCTTCCACTACCGTTTTCACTCGCCACCGCTGCTGTTGCTGCGCATTTGCTGCCATTAACTCTCGGTTGAGGTTTTTCCTGCCTCATAATTTCCCATTACGACTTTGTGTTTTTCCTTTTAGTGGCCGCCGACGTCGCCTCTGCTGCGGCTTATTCAAATGGCCTGATTCACTTACCGCGCTGTTCAGTTATTTTGACCACAGCGGCAAGCTGCGCTGTCAGTCTTCACTATCAGTCTTCTATATCACTCTCTCTTTTTATTTGCATTTACTTACCATACTTATGTCGCATTCTCTGTTTTCGGCATCTGCTGCTTGCTTCTAGCCGTGAGTTGAAAACGCTTTGTTTTTGTTGTTCGCCACAGCCCTATTCTGTTGGGTAATAAATTTCCTTTCTTAATCACTTACGGCTGCCTCAGTCAGTTTTGGATCTGGTGCGCCGCCTTGTTCTACATACTCTCATTCTCATTTTGAGTTATCTCTTGTTTGTGTATGTGTGTGTGAGTTTGGGCTGTTAAAATGTCATTAAACATAAATTTAATTAAAATTAGGTCTATAAAAATATCGCAAGCGTGGGGTATATATGTACATCGTTCATGGAAGTATATTTCGAGCCTAAAGCTGCCCAAATAAAATGTATTTAAACAAAAGATGTGGGAAAGAGTTTTGATGCTCAGCTGTTAAATTTTAATGTTTCATTTGTGTTGTTGGCAGACAATGATACAGACAAATTTTGAAAGACTTATTGGTGGGTTGAAAGGTTGATCTGAATGAAAATGAAAAAATGCACTAAATCGGTAGGTCAGTGATAATATTTCACTTCCGGAGAGGCCCACAGTAGACAAGTCCCATCGCTATGTCTCCACACAACGTGATCATATATTTAATTAAATATTTGACATGAAAAAGCTGCATTCGGAATAAGTTCTCCATAGCTCACTCTGAACAATAAACTTAAGTGTTATTTTAATTGGTTTACTAAGGAGTTTCTATCGTGCTTACCAGAGATCAAAGGACAGTGGCCCTAACCCGGCAAACCTGCTTTGAAGAATTTGAATATTACCTTATGGATTGTACATGTGATTCGGCTGCTTTCTATGACTCACAAGGTAAGTTGTCTACTTCAACTATTTCCAGGCTTGATCGATCCAAGACCGCAATTTTTCCAAAATTCTCGTTTTTTTGTATACTACTTCACGGACTTCTCTCATACTAGGTTTATTGTTTAGCTACCACCTTCAGAGTGACTCTGCCCTGGATCTTTCTCCTGGTTCTCTCAAACCCTTTAGTTAGTCCTGCTGTATCTTCGGAGTAGATAGGCAGATATTTGTCTCTTTGAAAGCTTTTAAAAGCTTCACAGTTATTTACATATGCTAGTTCTATTATTCGAGATTATTAATAGTATTTCTAGATTATTAGTACCTGGTTATCTTTGCGTTATAGGATCTCAAAATTGAACTTGAAATACTGCCACACTATAAATAATATTTTTTTTATTGCATGGAAAAGCTGTTGTGTTTGATTATGTGACTGATCCCTCAATAAGTCGGGGGTATCACACTTAGATTGCTGAGTATAGTGCTTCGGGTAGCCAGGCGGGGAATATTAATTATCAGCAAAGTAACTTGAACCAATCACAAATCTGTGAGATCGAATTTCAGCAGTGATCATTCAAGACAAAAGTGTTGAGATATATCTCCCTCATCCTCTTCTCGACCAGGCAGTCTCCAATTAGATCTAATATAACTGTTGAAAGTTGAATGAGGGGGCCCATTAGATCTGCTTCGATTAGCCATGGGCCAAAGGAAACCTGAAGTCGTGCAGTTTATAGCGTTTGACCAGTGCTTGGCGAGCTTCTCTGAGACCATATATTAGTGAATCACAAGTAGCCAGTGAAGCTCCTAACTTTTTTTCTCAAACTCCTCACCAATGTATCCCACACGATATCAAGTATAATTTATATTTTACCTGACAAACTAATTTATTAAAAATTTCAATGAGTGTTATCAATACTTTGAATTATATATTGATATACTGTATAACCCAAAAGATATTTAAGCACTTGTATTGGAACCAACTTTGTGCATCACCACTTAATGACATTTTTTTTAATCATAGTAGATTTACCACATATAATATTTTGAATACACATACACACAAAAAAATTTCTGTAAGCAACTCAACACTTACCAAACATGTCAGTTGTGTTGGAGAAAAGGACAAAAAAATGCGCTTACATATGTATGTGGATATGCAAAGAGATAAAAATCCAGCGCTAACACGGCATAAGCCGATGATAAGCAACTTTATGTGAAGCTGAAACGAATTTAGAATGAAATGAACTTTTTTCAGCAAAAAAAAAAAAGGAACCACGCTTAAGCTGATAAAAAATAAGCAAGCAAAGCAAAATGAAAACGATGGAAAGCCAGAAAGCAAATCCAACTCAATAAAGCAAACACATGTATAACTATTAGCTAAGGATGATGGAAAGGTAAGGAGAGATGGAAGTACATTGAGAGCAATATTAGAAAGGTTATGGTGGTATGCATTTAAAATATGTTGGGAATGAATTGAACAAACCCTGTAAGAAATTAATTTGGTTTTAATCACGGAACCTGCTACTTTGCTGATTGGTTGGCTGTGTTCTAAACTTTGGAAGCCACTCAGCCATATAGTGACATGTTTATTAAAAATCTTCCTGCTGATTTATACCAACGTTATGTGAAAAATAGTTAAAAACGCTCGAATAATATTATGTGAGATATATGGCTTAGGACAGCGGTACTAATACTGATACTTGCTGCTGCTTTTGTGGTATAGAATAGGTGAAAAAATCATCCAGTCGCCGAGAAAATGAAGGATTATTGCCTTCTTCATTACCATTTAATATATGCAATGACAATGTGGTGATAGAGGCTCCTCTTTAAAAGTTATAATATTTTCTTCTAAGTTCCAAAACACTCTAGACTTCTTTGAAACAATTCTACTGAATTCTTTAGTCGTTTCTATTCATTGGGCTATTCTAAAGACTCCTGTGCTTTTTCAAGAGCATCTAGACATACTTCACGGATTTTTTAAATGAAAAGCTCAGAAAAAGCTTCAACGTAAGTGCTTTCAACGTCCAATCTTTCAAAGATTACTAAATTTAAGTTACGATTTTAAAAGTAGTAGTCGTTTTTAAAGCCTTTTGTCGTTATTTACGCATAAACAGCGATTAAACATCTCTCTCGGTTCACGCATCCGATTTAATATTCTGAAGAATAGACCCCGCGAAATTCAAATCAGATAGGAGAATACTAAGCCGAATAGGTTCACCTAAATATAACATATTGTAATATAAATGCTTAAAAACTTGAAAACAGTTGATGAGAATTATTTACCCATTGCGTTCCATTGAAAACAAAGTCTTTATTTGATTTCATTTTTGTGTTTTACAAAAATTTTATTGTGGAACAAATTCTCAAATAGATTAATTCTTAGCCGACCAAAATCTTCAAATAATTAATTACTTCAAACTATTTTTTATTAGGTTTTTTAGGGATTCTGATCACAGCGAAATCGCCGTAAACAGAAAAGCCGATGATCTTGCAAGAAAGAGAGTATAAGGTAACCCTCTTGCGATAGAGTACATGAACAATTTAGTAGAGCATTCATAGCATTGGGATCCTGTTGGATCAGACCCTTAAGCTAACTCAACTAAAGTTTTTAGTTAGATTTTAAAAGTTTCAATAGTCGCTAGATGGCGCAGTTATGATAACATTCAAAAAGCTCACATGAGATCTGACTTCGGTAAAGGTTTTTCTTTCAGTCATGAATTAAAACTTTTATTTCCGTGTAGCTATCAAAATTTTCGAATTCATATTGGTATGTCTCTCGGTTGATATTAAAGGTTTTGAAGCATTGGCGATTTCGGCTGATCGCTTTATCTATCTATCTATGTCCACACAAATTTTCACACAAAACTCTCATCTGTTCTTTTCATGACTCTCCGTTTTTGGTAGTAGCTGTGTTTACTTGGTTAAGAAGGAGAGCAATATTTTGTAAAGCCTTTTTGATTGTAAAATTTTCAATATTCAAAAAGCTCACATCAGATCCGATTTCGCTGGATTTGACGTTGCCTTCTCGAATTGGAATTATTATTCCTGGGCACTTATTCAACTACATATTCTTCGTACATATCATATATCCATATATATACAAGTATAACTAATCTGCACCTCCATCAAATATAGGTGGTATAAATTAGTGCTCATGCAAGAAGAGTTGTTTTGGTACTCTTAACTCGCCTTCTGGCATTTTACCTATATATTTCCTCTTAGCTGTTTTCATTTGCACTTATGCTTAAATAGGGATTAACTCCAAGCATGTACACACATACATATCTACATAAGCATATATACTATCATCTGCCTTTGTGCATATGACAGCCGTTGTGACTTGCTCCCTGCGGATGGCAGAATTTTTCATACAATTCGTTGTGCGAAAACTCCCTCATCGTCACTCAATTACAGTGCGCTGCTCTCGTTCGCCTAATTCATTCAGCATTTGCACCTTTTGACACCAGCCAACCTGTGCTGTCTTGTTGGAAGTGTCGTGGTTGCTATTTTCGGTTTCAGATATGTGCTCCCGGTGCCGCTATTAACGCCACTGACGCCGGTGCCAACGCATAAACTGTGAATTGATGATCCTCATGATGACAGGGGATGGCTATGATTATAATGGAGAGTTAGACGATGTCGGGGAGAAAACACTCATGTGCGATGGTTCATCAAATCGACATACATACTCGGAGGGCGTCACTTTTGTAGGTGTCAGTGTGCGTTAGAACGACATGGGATTGCCTCTATAAGCAGCTGATAGAAATAACAGAATTATTACCGCAAACTTGTCAGCTTAATTCGCATGGCATTCTTGGCATTCTTGGCATACTTTATGTTTTGGGGAACTATAAAAGGAGAAACTGCTTTAAGCAGTGGAAAGGAAATATGTTCTAGGTTTTGTGGTTCGGTAATAATAAATATGCTAACGCTTATCTTCTCGGATGGAATCATCAAGTGTTATTTGTTTAAAAGTGATAAGTCAAAGTAGTTTTATTTCCAGAAATATTATTATTTTCAACAATCTGATAGGATTTAGTCACAATACCATACGGAATAAGAAAAGATAATAATTTAAATCTCCTTTGGGCATGTTAAGCATTGTTCAAGTATTAGAGAGGTCGAAAGGAGCCAAATTTTCGCTATAAACATTTAGACAAGAAGCTACGAGATGCACATAAATCGAATCGCTATCCCTCAGAATGATCTTGAAGTTTAAACGCTAAGGTTGGCTTTGGTTTTTTTTGAGTTCTAGCTAAAAAGTTGTTGGTACTCAAAAAAAAAGGATTGTTTTCACAGAAATCTGAAGAGAAGAGGAATAAGAGGAATTTAAAAGTTATTGAACTCAATCAATCTTCTTTTAGGTGTAAAACTATTGAAGTGTCGAACTTCATAAAATATCTGGGGGTTATATTTGGTAAGAGCACTAAACAAGCGATCGAAACTTGAATGCAGAGTGAGGACGTGAAAGTAGGCACCATTAACGAATGAATCTTTATCCTCAAGAATTCAATCAAATCCAGTATATTTTTGAAAGAGTTGAGTTTTACTCGAGCGAAATATGCTTAAAGATGGCTTTAGTGCGGCTGCCTGCTCAGGTGTTTTTGCGATACGATAAAATGTACTTAACTTAATTTTGACTGTGTTTGGGTCTATGGTCGATGGTTTGTAACATCTTTTATTTTTGCTGAAATATTTTGTAATTTTTTTGCTGAACCGAAAATGTCGATGACATAACATTGTTTTCAAAGATTTTGAATTTGGTTAGATTCTTTATTTGTACTGAAGTATTTTTTTCTTTTTTTTCTGAGCAGAGATTTCACCTTCATTATATCTGCTTGTCTATTTTTTTAAGATCTTATATTATAGATGGATTAGCACTGTGGGTAAGGCCCCCTTATTTTGACTGACGTATTTTTGATATTTGCACGATTTTTCACCAGAGCTTTCATCTTTAGAATATACGAGAAAGCTTTGTCTAACTTTTTTTCACAGACCCTTAATTTAGTAAATCTAACTACTCTAACTTCTATAGTATATGAGGTCCTGCTTAAGTTTTGTGAGCAGAGCTTTCGCCTTATAAGTTAGTTGGATCAGCATTGTGGTTAATTTTTAATATTTGTGCGTTTTCAGTAGAGCTTTCATCTCTAGAATACAAGAGAAAGCTGTGTCTAACTTTTTCTTTAAAATTTTTAAAATTGGTTGGGTCCTCATAACATCTTTTATTTTCGCTGCAATATTTTTTAATTTTTTTAACGGAATAAATCGATGAATGACTAAATCAGTCGTGGAAGCATCTTTAAATTCATGCTTACAGAGCTTTCACTTCCAAAGAATAAATGATACCATTTTTCATTAGTTTTGAAGATGACATCAATATACCCTATATTTTTACTAAAATATTCGTTTCATATTTGCGA
>NC_052503.1:67836713-67920957 GCF_016617805.1 Bactrocera tryoni | reverse complement strand
AGCGAGCTTTGGCCACACGTAGGTGAGAGTACTGAGCAGTCAGTGGTCAGCTGGCAGCCCTCATGCGTCATTAGTCACAGGCTTAGCTGGTGGTAACAAGAATCACTTTGCTGATTGTAAGCAAGTTCTGCCACCGCAGCTATTGCATATTTTATAAATGCACCTGTGACTTACTACTTTCTGTGTCTTTCTCTGTTTACCCCTTCTTTTCATCCTCTTTTACTCTCGCGTTACACGCTGCTGTTTATCAGTCGTTTGCTGCCGTGCATTTTTTAGATTTATTTGCGTGCAACCGTTGCCACATGACTTGAGCTGCCGCTCCCCAAGCCGCGGAAGGTAAAAAGTCAGCAAATACCAAGAAAAAGCGAAGAGGCATGCCACAACAAGCAGGACTTAACTTTTATTTGCCCCAAAACACACACAAATATATAAATTTATTTGAGTGCATATGTTGAATCATCAGTATATTTGTTGCAATTGTTGTTGTACTGCTTGTTGTTATTTTTGCTACTTTAGTTATGCAAGCTCAGTTAACCTGGGTAGCCCCCAAAGCGCTGCTCGGCGGTTCACCGGCGCTCGGCGTTTGCAATGACTGTGCTTATCTTCATGTTGTCATTATTGTTGTTGTTTGCATAGCATTTTGCTGTCTGTCTTGCAAACTGTGCAGGTGCAAATGCATTTGCCCGTGTGCTCATTTCATTCTATTTGAAAATTTACTTAATGCCGTTTGTTTAGCTGGAAAATTCCTTCACATATTTGTTGTTATTGATGTTGTTATTCGAATTTTTTTTTTATACATTTTCAAACAGTCTGTGAAATGTGTGAAATTGCTTGGTGCATTTGGGTTAGTGCAATGTTGCCACATAATTTGATATTAATTTATATATGAGAAAAACAGTTTGCGAGCTAAGGTAAATATTAGCCAAAAACTTATATAAATCTAAATGTATTGTTTTCGACAAGTTATGTAGGAGAGTTAAGAAGCGAAAGTACAAGAAGATATATAAAATTTAAATAAAGTTTAAGATCCAAATACTAGGTCATATGATAACATAACCTACATACATTTGTGCATTTAAGATGGAAGAAAAGAAAAATGTGAAGTAAGCTAACAGCAAAAATTATAAGCAAATAAGCAAAGTAAAGCGCAAATAAAAATAAGTCTAGAAAACAAACAATGATAAAACAAACGAGCTCAATGCGCAGACAGTACCAAGCAATGAAAAACAATACAAATCCGGCAACATGGAAACAAAATTGTGGACAAAAGGCATTAACTTTGAGCTGAAGAGCACGAAACTAAACAAAAGAAAATAGGGTCTAAAACCAGACGATGACTTTTACAGTTATACTCTGTGAAAGCGGTTTGAGGAAATAAAGCGAAAAAGGATTAAATTGAAATACTTATATCAAAGGTGGGAGCGTAGAAAATATTCAAGCATTTTTTAATATTATTTTTGACGCTAAGCCATATTATGACGAAGAAAATATGTTTTCTGCAATTCACTAAAATATCTAACAAATTGTCCGATATACCAGTATACCATAACAAGTCCATTAAAATAACGAAAATTAATGCATAAGTACTGGGGTAATGCCTGATCTTATTGGGGAAGTGAGCGTGGTTGTTGCCCGATTTCACTCGCCTTCAAACAGCTACATAAAAAAGTCAAGAGCCTTCTATTTCAGAAATTTTGTCAAAATTTGTGGAGTGGTTGCTGAGTTAGTATAGGCATTAGACGTGTTAATAACGTGTATATATACTTACATGTCTACTCAAGTAGTTATCGAGTACGAAATTCAACTGTTATACTCATTCTAGCCACCTTGATATACAGAGCAACATCTCTATATCTAACTTTATTAGTTTGAGGGGTTGCAAACGACATGTTGCAAGAATGCGACAATGTTCTACATACAAGTATTCCTGAACCTCCCCTCAAATTATGTAATAAAATATACTTATATTCAAATTTTCTTCGATATAAATACAATTCACCAGCAAAGTATAAAATGCATTCGATAAAAAAATCAACATATTCAGACTAAACTTGTCACTTCCGATAACAAAAAACCGCAACAACAACATCGTAAATCAATACTAAAAGGTAGTCTCTCCTTTCTTGTGCATTATTTCCTTACACATTCTCACACCCAAATATACATATCTTTCATAAACACTCCGACTAACACATTAACACATCCGTCGTCTCACTTCAATGCTGCTTTAAGCTTTCAATTTACTCTTATCAACTTTACTTATAGCTCTAAGTCTACTACAAGCCGTCAGCTGAGCTACTTATCCTTTACAAGTTTCTACATGACTTTCTGCACACGCAAACACACGTATGTATGAAACGCTCACAGACATCAACAACAATGTCGTCGCCTGTTGTTATGCTTCATTCTTGTGCTTTTCAGAGCAAAATTGTTGACTCCTATTTGCTGTTGGTGTTGTAGCGTTGCACGCATTGTAGTTGTGCTGTACGTGCAACACAAGAGCAACAAGTAAAAATAAGCTTGTATGCTTCGTGTTTACAGCATCTGCAGCTTGTATGTGGCATGATTTTTGTTGCAGTGACAAGGCGCCATCGGTGGGCAGTTTAGGTGGAGCGAAGGAAAATTATAAAATAAATGCGAGTATTTCGTGTTAATTGGAGAACATTAATTATAATGTGTACAGAGAGGCTAAAGCCATTCATTTACAAGTATGTACCATATAAATGTGTTTGCTTTCTGCACGCAAGCGTTGCCATATTGCTATCATAAATTATATTGAAATGGTGGAGCAACTCTATTGGCGCAGTGTGAGAAATTATATTTGAAAGTTATGTAATAAAAGCTTAAAGCAAACACAAAATATTTTTTGTTAAGGTTGCCACACATCTTTTTAAAAAATTTATTGAATAAATGTTTAATAATTTTTTTAGTTAAGTTAACTATTACAATAAGGGTGCCACACAAAATCGAATTAGGAAAAGCGGTAATTGAAAAAATCTTTAGTAGGGTTGCCAACTGTTTACAAGTTTTACTTGCAAAACAAATAAAATATTTTAATAAGGGTGTCAAACAAAGGGATTTATGAAAGCTAATAATATGAAAAAAAGTTAAAAATGGTTGCCACCTATTTACATTATACCTAAATTAAATATTATTTCTCCCAGTGCACACAATTTCACACACTTTTAAGCATTTATCTTCATCTTTGCAGTCATTCAGTGCAGTCGTAATTTTTATTTTATTCTATTCTACTTTCCCTTTGAACACCTCTAACGCAGCCCGGCAGAGGTAGAAAGTATCAGTAGAGGCAATCGAGCATGCGTGAATGCCTCAATGGCGTTGCCTACATTTCTATGAGTGGCTTTGTGTCAGTATGTGTGACTATGCCAAGGAATGGATATTTCCATGGAAGTACTGTGCGAAGTGCAAAGAAAAGAGTTGGCTTTAGCAGATAATTGCGGAAAGACTTGCATCTACACACATACAGAGACGCACATGTGTTAGTGTGTACAAGAAACATGTTTAATTACTGATGGAGTCGATGTTAATCTTTGAGCATAAAAGTCAACAAATAAATATAAATAAAAAAGAAGACACACAAATACATAAATGCACAGTTGTATGTGTTCAAATAAACAACGAAAAAGGGATGACAGTAGCAAATAAATTAATGCTGCCTCTGGTAGTTTAAAAGAGTGTGTGCAGTAAAAGGCAAAGCAAGAAAAAAGTGTAAGGTATTTTTAGATTTAAAAGCTTTAGTGGCCCAGGAAATTTGAAGAGCGAAGCGATGAATTATAACTTTAGAAAAAATTAGTAAAAATACTAAAAAACAACATTGGTGTGGCAACTCCTTAATGTTTTTTGCTTTTCAATTTAAGATATGTACACACTATATGCCCAAGTTCTATTCTGAGATATGCATTGATTACTTAAATATTGAAAAGTAAAAATATTTAAAACAAGAAAAAACGTTAACTTCGGTTGCTCCGAAGCTAAATACCCTTCATAAGTGCATTTCTGTTAGTAACTATGTGTTCAGTTTGTATGGAAGCTATATGCTATAGTAAACCGATTTGATCAATTTCTTCGGAGATTACATTGTTGCTTTAGGAAATAATATATACCAAATTTCGTGAATATATCTTGTCAAATGTGAAAGTTGTCCATACAAGAACTTGATTCCGATCGTTCAGTTTGTATGGCAGCTATATGTTATAATGGTCCTATATCGGCCGTTCCGACAAATGAGCAACTTCTTGACGGACAGACAGACGGACATAGCTAAATCTACTCAGCTCGACATACTGATCATTTACATATATACTTTATAGGGTCTCCGACGATTCCTTCTGGGTGTTACAAACTTCGTGACAAACTTAATATACCCTGTTCAGGGTATAAAAATAAGAAAATCTTATATGGAGAAGTGGGCGTGATTGTAGTCCGATTTCACTCATCTCCAAAATGCTACATAAACAAGTCAGAAAACTCCTACATTCCGGTTTGTGGAGTGGTTACTGAGTTAATATAGGCATTAGCCGTGTTTATAACCCCATTTCATCCATTATGGTACGCTGCATCAAACAATAGAAGAAAAATATATTTTCGATAAATTTGGTTGGTCTAGCTTTGGTAGTTTGTACGTTATGTGCTTATTAAGGTGCGCGATTACGCCCACTTTTCAAAAAGATTACTACCCCTACTGGGGGTATGTCAATTGTTCGATATCCCTATTTGCAATAACAACTTCCTCAGAGTGTCGAGGAATACATATACCATGTTTGATCAAGATATCTACATGTTAACTAAAGTAATTTATTCGAACAATTGTGTATGTGGGAGCTTTGAGGTATAGTCAACCGATCGCAATAATCTTTACTGTGCGCTTTCTATTTAAAACATGTAAAATGGATATTTCTGAACAGTCGGTCTTATGTTATAGTCCACCGAACTTAATAATTTTTCGTATTTATTCACTCAAAGAGACAGGGAGTTAGAAAATCGAGCTATATTTATATCGACTTAGCTCAGCTTGGCCATTAAGTCTTACATTTTCATTATAGTTTATCTCTTACTTCCAACACTTACAGACACCAAAGTTATTTTACCGCTATATACCATATTCAAATTCTTGAAGGGTATGCTTAAATATCTAAAAATTGCATTAGTAGTGCAGAAATGTCAAATAATGAGCACAACAGGTAAAAAACAAGCACAAGAAGAGCAGGCGAGTGCTAAAGATTTTTTTGTATTTTTTTACTAAAAATTCACATAAACGTACATACAAGTATATAAACATTTAGTTCCTAATGTGTGGCAGCATGGTAGCATGTATTCATTTCTTTAAGTATTTTTCATCTATTTTTTCTTATCCACCTTCTTCTACGCAACATTTACACACTTGTCGTTACTGCATACAGCTGCCAGTTTCAATTTTGTTATCAACGCCAATGCCATCAGCAAACCATTACTGGCAGTTAGCAAAAAGCGCCACAGCGAGAGGAAGAATATACGACTAAAGGAGCATATAAAAGTATATATGTGTATGTATATATATGAGAGAATGTGGGGAATGTTTATAAAATAGCTGAATATGTGCTTAAATGAAAGGAGCAAGCGCGCATATGTGGAGAGAATTTGGAAGATAATAATCTAGTAAATGATATCTAACAGACAAAATTCAAGAAGAAAATTTCTAACAAAAATTAAAAAAAAGTATATAAAAATAGGAATAGAAAATAGGAAAAATATATATAAAATAAGTATATAAAAATATAAGTATATAAAAGGCATATACATATATAATAAATTGCATGAAATTTTAACATTTTTGTTAATTTTTTCGTTTAAACCTCAAGCCAGCCTTTATTTCGTCGACCAACCACAAATGCAAACAAGTAGGTGAATGTGTGTGTGCCTTTCATCCACTCAAGCATTGTCAGATTTTCCCTAATTGAATTCGCTCCTAATGAGCAAAGGCCGAAAATAAGCTGTGCAGAGTTGATCAAGTCGCTGGAGGCCTGTATGTGTAATGGAGCACTCATACGCCCTGGCAGGCAATGTTTGCACTTACATATATGAGAGTATATCAACAACATCACCGTGTTCTTCATATGAATAAATAAGGCTGGCTGTGTACACAGTGTTAATTGTGCTAATTTACGGAGTATGTATTAATGTCAGAGCAGTTGGTTAATAGGCAAGTGAGTGTGTGTTTTATGATAATGTTTTTTTTTTGTTTTGTTGTGAATTACATAAATGTTTTGGTGCCAGCAGGACACACATAAAAAGAATATACTAAATATTGCCTTGTTTCATTAGATTTGCTGAGGTACTCGACAATTTGATGACCGTAAGAGCCGCAGGCTAAGCACAACGTTGATTTTAAGAGGATTATGCATTTGTTCGAGTGTGTCCCAAAAATACAAAAATGCGTCTGAAGGCATATTGTAAGTAATATGCATATATACATATTGTACATAGCATATAAAATGGAAAATTTGGAAGAAAAAAAGAGCTTACTAAATGAACTAGTGGCAGAAAGGAAATTAAATTGGTAAACGGGCAAACATAATTTTAAGGCCGAAATAAAACTGAAAAACTAAAACACAAAAAGATTTTCAAACAAGAAGAAAATTAACTTCGGCTCCAACAAAGCTATAATATCTTTCACAAATGCATTTCTAACAGCGTAAATGGGTATAAAACGACCGTAATCTTGATTTTGATCGCTCGATTTTTATGGTAGATATGTGTTATAATGGTCTGGTCTGAACAATATATTCGCAAATTAAAGCGTTGGCTTGCCAAATAATTCATATTGCCCATCGTTTAACTACATAAGTTTAACTACTGTATATTGCAACCCTTTCTGTGAACACTTTTGAAACATATATACCTTAAAATATATTTGATATATTTAACGGCATTTATAAGCTAAAGTCAGCATTTTAAAGACATATCTAACATAAATGCGAATTTTTAATCCATGTGGCAACCTCATATGAGACTATGTCTGTAGTAAAGCTTGCTGTATTATATCCGAAAACCTTTTTAAAAATATTTTTGAATTCAAAATGATAAATAAAATAAAATTTAGTTGGGTGGCAACACTTTTTTGAGTATATTTTGGAGTCATAACTTTCATAAGCGCATACAAACATTAAAAAAATAAATAAACTGGTTGGTAGGTGCATTCCACCCGAAGTAAAAAAAGTTCCAGCAGAGTTAGTTTTGTTAGGAATAGTTTATAAATTTAGATGGTAACATTGTGCATATGCTTGTGAAAACATTTTTAGTATACATCATATAAATATTTTTCGTTTTTATTAGACAAATATTTATTAAATTTATACTATGTATTATTGTTTGTACAAAATTATTGGCAACCCTGACGAAGTTCTAAAGAGTTTAACTTCTTTCACGAAAAGCTATTAGATTTAAACAGCTCTTATTTAAGATTTTATTATTACATGACTTTTATAATGATAGTATATTTTATTATTTTATTTTTTTTTATAGGTGGGAACCTTACCATTCAGTTCTAAATAATTTTGTAATTAAATATTTTAGTTACAACTCACACAAGAAACTGTTTTCATAAAATTTATTTTTGTATTGCGAAATAAGAATTTGAAAAAAAAAATATCTCTGGCAACCCTATTTAATAATAAAAAAATATAAGTAAATGTATTTTTCAATTATTGCAAAGCAAAGCTTTTTCACTATTTTTTGATTTTCAAAAAATTTCCATTTTTGGATACACCTAATTGGCAACCCTCTTTCATATTATTTATGGGTTTTTATAAATTATTTTATTTTTATAACTTCTCTAATATCTATATAGCTTCAATTTTTCTGGAAATAAATGTGGTAATATGTAAAAAACAACATATGGCAACACTGTTAGGCGACATCTCGGAATATATTTCACAGCATTTATGTGAAATGATATTGAATTTTACATACTGAGCTATTGAATTTAGTAAAGTAGAATAGAAGCATAATAAAATTTCATATGGCAACACTGTTAGACGAAATTTCGGAATATATGTCAAAACAGTCATGTGAAAGATACTGAAACATTTTACATAGCTATTTGGCAACATATTTTAGAAATGTGCAAAAAGATTTACATATGTCACACTAACTTAGGATAAAGCAAATCTACACTTTTTTGCACGAACACACCAATACTAATACACTTGCTAACAAACAAACGAAAGTCCATAAGGCAATTACTTAAGTGCTTCAGGAGCATGCAATCCGGTCAAATAATTTACGAGCAAATTAAACAAAATAAAAGCCAATTTGACTTTGCCGTTATTGTTATTGCTTTTGTTATTACTGTTGTAGTTGTTGCGTTGCCTCGCTACTAAAAATAACGTGTGTGTAGAAGTAAATGAAAAAAAATTTTACAAATAAACATAAAAAATAAAAATAAAAGTATTTTACCAGGTCGTTAACGATCTATATTGCGGCTAGCGATGTGCAAAGGAGCGCAGAAACAAAAGTTTTTATTTTTGTTATGTTTTTCCGACCACAGCACTTATCTATTTCGCAGCACTCGCCCTAACGGTGCATTTCCTTCTGTCGTTCAGCGAATCACACACATAAACTTTATCTCCCTATCTCTCTCTCTCTCTTTTATTTACCTTATCCTTTATTTTTCCGCTAATCTCCACTCAACCGTGTGCTGATTTGTTGCCGAGTGCGGAAGGGTGTAATCCAATCGTGGTCTAATGAATTAAAACCACAGAAAGTTAAATCAAATAAAGCGGGGTAAACAACAAAATGGAGGAACGGAGAATAACAAATGAAATTGAGAGGGCAAATAATAAAAAAAAAGAAATTAAAAACTAATAAAACAAATGGAATGTACAATAAAAAATTCAACAAAAATCCTTGCAGACGAGGCAAAACCGAGACAAGAGTACAGAAACAGTTAGCTTTGTAACAGAGCATAGATGGAAATATCAAGAGGTGGGTGATTAATTAAATATACTATTTAAGTCCTACCGATTAAGTGGAATGATAGGGGGTGGAGTATTCTGTCAAGAGCTTTATTTTCAGGCTGTCAGGCCACAATACCGTGCTTCAAGCAGAGGAGGCTGCCATCAGGTTAGCAGTAGATGTAGTACTCCGAAATAAAGTTTGCTACAGAGAAGTGTGTATTCACTCCAATAGCCGAACGGCTATACTGGTTTTGAGTTGCGTGACCGGTCAAAGTAAAATCGCTGGAAACTGCAAACGTGATAGGTTTTTAATTTGAATGCGTCAGTTTTCCTGTGTTCTCTTTCGTACTGACGTTGAACCTATGGAACTCCAGTAACTTTGGCAAGATCTGGTTAACAATCACAGCTGGTGGTGGTGCTGTGAGATCCTTTTGGCCTAGAGTGAACGGTAAGAGATTATCCGAAATACTGGACTCTGTGCAATAATGGTCAGCTCAAAATGCTTCGTCGATCTACTTATGAGAATTTGGTGATCCATATTTACGAGTTTAAGAGTAACACAATGGACGACCTAGTCTAACCTACCCTTAACGATTATTTAAATCGACTAATCTGAACAATTTTTTTAAAGCAAATACGCTCGGTTTTGAGATAGCCTCCCGAAAAACAATCACTGTTGGAAAATATGATTCGTTAGAAGCAAACTTCACGCCAATGGATCTAGTTCTAAAATTTTGGGATCTTCCCGGTTCAGTGACTTCGAAAAATATACAGCTATTCACTTTCGCATCTCTCTTCAAGAATCAAGAAAAATCGTTACTTCGCTCTTCCAATCCACAGCAGCGAGCCAATGCATCTTGTCAAAAACAAGCAAGATCTCAAAGATTGCTTTGAAGTCTGTTTATGCTTTTCGTCGACAAGGAACGGATTCGGTTTTGAGCTGACAGACTGGAAGTCGGTTCTTTGTCTAAAAATTGGGAAAAAATCTTTACCGAAAATGTTGACCCCTGCATGCTTATTAAACTGATCCAAACTGAACAACCCGATCGATAATGTGAGCTAGCTCTAGGAAACGCTTTAGGGTTTTCAGAACATAGCATGTGATTAATTTATTCTTAGAGTAGTAGTAATAATAAATACATATTTGGGGCTTACAAAGTTTCAGCCGTCTGTCGACTTCTAACTTTCAGCAGGTCTTTTGATTTGGACTTTATAACTGGTCTCTTAAAAATTAAGCTTTTGGTTTTTGAAAAAAAAATGTATCTGTCAGCTACAGACAGACTCACGAACACTACTTTTTAATCAAAGTATCGTCGGTCTCTCATCACTTCTCTGAACAAAACATGAAAATACTTGTGGTTGAAATCAAAATATCCAACAAAAATATGTATTTTGAAAACAAATATATCTGATTTTTTCTTTGATCTGCATTTCGAATATTTAATAAAGACTGCAGCTATTGGTTCATGTAGCACAATGAAAGGATTAACTTTCTCTAGATTTGAAGCGCAAAGAAGGGTCTGTTATTTTTTCCCCCAAGCTTTACGGACCAATATTCGTCTAAAAAGCAGACTGAGGCCTAAAGAAAGTATGTTTAAGAACTCTCGTTCTCACACCGTAGCTCAACGAATAATTTGTATTCAAATTAAATTTCATTACTGTTTTAAAGCAAATTAAAACAAATTTAATTGCTGGCCCCGCAATGAACCGATAATTGTCTATTCGTGACTGCAGTAAAAACGAAGCGCAGTTAACAAGGCGTTCAGCGTTGCGCCCACAGATTTGCATAATTCAGTAATGAAATTTCCATAAACCCAATATGCTCACCACAATCGTGCAAAGGTATGCAATGCAGGTCACACTTGGGCATAAAAGTGTGCAAACACCAATTTTGCATCCGAAAAAAACTTTAATGAAATGCAAGCAATTTAGATGAAAATATTTAAAAACCTTTTAAAGGCCAGTTTGGTTAAAGGGAATTTAATATGAGCAGCTCTGTGGCGGCAAAAACACGTACATAAGTACATACGACGCGTTAAACGTGAGCGATAAATTACACAAAAGAGCGGTCGAAATGATACAAAAAATGCTCGTAAATATTTGCATTACAATTTTTTAACTTTTTTTTCAAAATAATTGCACACACGGGATGCAGTTTTTAAACATATCTATGAATAGTAGGGTGGGCGAAAAAACTGTTAATAATAGAGACATTTATTTAAAAATTTAATTTATTTTCCTCGTTTTGGAAAAAATGTTTAAAATAACTAAAAAAATTTAAAAAAACGTTTTTAATAAAAACATTTAAGAAAACAAATTTTAAGTAAGAAAAATTCTAGAAAAAAAAATCGTTTTTAATTAAAAAAATATAAAAACAAAAAAGTACCATTTTTTTTTAATTTAACCGTTTTGTTGCTTACCATAATATATATGTATATACATATGTATGTGCGTAAATACATAAAAGTTTACTATATATACACTAGAGTAATTCAAAAAAAATTTTTTTTTTTTTCGTTTCGTACTCGGAAAAATAGGTTCCTAGACACCTCTAAGAAAGGCTCTCCAAACATGAGTTTTTAATTGTAACGGGAAGGTCCTCCTACATACAGTTTTCTATTTTTTCTTATTATCAGATAGAAAAATTTATATCTCGCTTCGAACTACTTGAAAAAATATTTTGTTCCTTAGATTTTGTAGGAAATTGAATGCTCTACAAAAAAGGTCTGTTATGATTTTTTCGTAAACCCAAACGTTTAAAAGATATTAACAGTTAAAGTTTGATTATTTTTAGGAAAATTTTTTATTTCTTATGAATTTTATAACTCAATGAAAAAAAAGTAGTAGTAAAATATTGCAGCAGTAAAAACTGTGTCAGTACATCCGCATATACAATGTATTAATAGTACGGTGGGCGAAAACAAACTTTTGATAATAGAATAATTTATTTTAAAATTTAATTGAAAAAAAAATCCAGACAAAAAATTTTTAATTAAAAAAAGTTCCAGAAATAAAAATAGTTTATTAAAACCAAATATAGAAACGAAAAATAAATAAAAAAAATTATCAAAAAAAAGCTTTTAATTTTAATTTTTTTTTTTGCCCACCCTAATGTCCAGATATATAAAAGTATACTATATATACACATGTAAATATGTAGTCGCTAGTAAATTATTACAGCAGTAATGAACTCTACCAGCGCATCTGCAACTGCTGCTTGGCATTGAAGTGATAGGTGATGAATAGTCAAGTGTCTCTGCTTTTGCTACGTTTTTATGTAATTTTAATGGATTTCCATGCGTTTTAATGCATATGCTAAATGTAACCTGGTTGCAGACACCTGTGACCTCGTAGGAAAACCACGACAGCGAATTTATGGGTTCATAATGTTGAAGGACTAGTCTCGAACTAGTTAAAAATGGACCTAATTGGGAAGTGAAATAAGTTAGACCATCAAATGCAGTATAATAATAAGGCAAAAACGAAGTATTTGATTTTTATAGCCGAAACTAACTTCGGCTAACTTCGAACGTTACGCATCGAATTCGATACCAGAACGAACCAATAATTTCTATGACTCAATAGTTTACAATTCCTATACTTAATTGAATGACTTTATAGAATAATATACTGTTAACAGGTTTATAAAGTTCGGTAACTAAAAGTAGTAGAATTCGAAGATAAAGGTACTTCGCGACGTAAATCGGTTCTAGGTCAACGAAATGGGTTCCTCACTTTTCTCTAAGAACTGTCACGCCCAAAAACTAATAGACTAATATTGTGTAAAACAACAATCCCAATAAGTTCGGGAAACGGCAGACATTGAATGAATTTCAGACACTTTCAAGTATTCCCAAATACCTGCAACTAAAGCAGGTCTCCCATGGTAGATTTGAACTTATTTAATTTTTGTCACATAAAAATTACTACTTTCACCTTTAAAATAGCCCTCAAAGGAACCAGTCTGGGTTTGAAAAATTTCCACTCTAGCTGTACCATTACTTTTAGCAGCAAGTGTAGCTTAGAATATTTATAAAAATTTTCATTACCTGCACACATTCCGTTGCTGTGACACCTGCTGCTGTTGAAAAATAAAATTAGAAAAAATATCAAATACTCAAAGCAATAACAATAAGTGCGAATATTTAAAGAGCAAAAAATGCTGAGTTGAAATGGAAAATTACTGACATGTTAAGATGCTCGTCAAATCGTGTGAGAAAAGCGCGGAACAAGAAAAATGCATAATAATAAGAATTCTACACATATAGCTAAGTACTCAACTGAAAATGCATTTAAATATGTGCCGGCTTCTCTCCACAAATCCGACGTGTGTCTGCAGCACACCCTTTAGTACAATTGCAAGCACTTAAATACATATTAACGTGCACTTCTCTCTTGCCTCCCACCAGCTCACCTGCTCACATGCTCACCTGCTTTACAACCTCCACTGACCTTGACTGATAAATTTTATTTATATATGTATGACCCCCCACTTGCGTGCCAGCGAAAAACCAGTTTCACTGATATTAATGCATATAGCAAAAACAACAAAAATATCAATGCCAGTATTCATCAACAAATGCTTACAACAAAGTAATATCGCTCTTGGAATGCCACAACAACAGTATCTTGCTATATCACAGATTTGTCATGTTCGGTTAAGCTGACAGTGCAGATGCGCAGCTAACAAGCGAGGCGAAGACTTATAGACGCCTTAGTCCGAGTAAACCACAACAAATGACACAGTTGACACTTAAATGATTACAAGACATTCATTAGTGATTAGAAAATGATGAAAAAATAGCAGAGTTTTCGAAAACCAACAACAATATGATGGGAAAAGTAGTTAACAAATGTCAGTACTCATAAATATGCAGTATGAAAAACAGCGAGACGTGGCGGTTGTCTCTCCTTTTCTTTTTCGTTCGTTTCTCTCTTAATAAGTATCTACTCGGACCTTCTTAAGTCTTAAAAAGCACAAATAATGTTTCGAAAGATGCTTTGACTATAAAAATGATTGATTAAAAGTCTAGCTCTAGAATTTTAAGACAGATTTATGCACACAAAAACCTAATCACTATCAATAAATGATGCCAATATCATATCTTATCATAAAACATGTTGAAGAATGTTCTCATACACCCTCGCGATCCCGGATTTACACACATTTCGCCAAAGGCTGTCACCTCCGCAGTATTTCCGAAGCAATTTAGAGAACGTTTCGTTTTGCTCTGGGTATCAACTGTAAATATATGGAAGAAAAATTATACGCCTCTCAGCCAATGCAGTCCTTTTTAGACTTAGGAAAGAAGAAAGTTGCTCGTGACTTATTTTCTATTAATAGTTTTAGGTTTAGGTTCGATTAGTTCAGGTTAAAAAGGTCCAACCTGTTACAATCGCCTACATAAATCTCAATTGGACAGTCTAGAACGTTGGTAAATTGAGGTACCTATGATTTCCATATAATGGTCATAAAAACCCTCAATGCGACAAAGCGCTCTGAGCCTACCACAAATTTCTTGAGACGGCTAACATCAGTTTCAGCTACCTCTGCTGGTTTGCTGAAAGTATGACTGAAGAGATGTTTCAAAGTTAGTGTTACAAAAGCTGGGCAATGAAGGAGATAGCTCTTTGATATTTCTACCTTATTTTCTTTCATGTAACTGTGACAATTCTAAACATATACGATATTTAAGCTTCCGGTATGGAGGTCTATTGAGTAATGTCAAGTAAGAACACCAGCGATTGCGGCAAGCTGGGACGCTCAGTGGATCTGGTCATCGACCAACTCTTGCATAGCTTACTCGAAGTTCACATAGATCCAGTGCTAGAACACAGGCGGACAACGCGAATCCAACATGTTCTCAACCCTATCATGAACCAAATTTCCGTCTACGAATCGCAGCTGAATTGCAACAAAATTTAATCCATTTCGGAAGCTTATGGTTACTGGTGATGAAAGGTAAGTCACCTACGACAATATCAATCTCTAGTCTTCGGCCAATACCCGCTAAGCTCACGCGAGGTCCATAGGTCCGTTATAAGAATGTAGGACTATAACTGGGATCTAGTTCGTTTCCCATGTACCTATGTATGTCGCAAAAAAGCAATCCATTTGGGAAGCGAATGATTATTAGTGAAAAACGTGAGTAGTCAAATCAGGAAGAGCCAACGTAACCTGTGCTCAAGCCGGATTTATGAACAGGAAAGTTTTGCTATGTGTTTGGTGGCACTGATATCGATTTTTTACTATAATCTGCTCCGCCTCTTTCTGAACTCTTAATTTGAGTCTCAGAAGGTCTCAGCTTTGGCTAATAAGAGCGGAATTATATTCCATCAGGACAAGCCCTGACCATACACATCGATTGTGAACTCGCCAGGAGCTTTGGATGATTGGGTGGAAGGTTTTTAAACATCCATCTTATAGCCCGAATCAGTAACCAAGTGGTTACCAACTGTTCTTGTCAATGGCGAATGATTTTGCTAATATAAAATTCGCCTCAAGAGAATCTTGTGTACATTGACTCTCCCAGTATTTTGTCACGATGGATGAAGATTTCTCTGAGAATAACATTATCGAACAAACCCGTACAATTTGATTTAAATTGGATCATTCCAACATGCTCACCTTCAATGAAGGTAACGTCTTTTTACTAGACTTTATATGAATCCGGTTATGCAAGAAGACCATCGGAGATTGATGGTTAAATGCAGCCTTGCTGAACAAATTTAGCATAACACAGCTTTGGAATTAACAAATTATATTTAAGTTTCAAACTCAGCACCTTAAGCCAAAATGTCGCACACAAACGCACCCTATCAAGACAACCTTAGAATACAGTAAAGCCTCACTAAATCATCCAGCAACGTCGTACATGTTGTAGCCATAACAACAATAAAAAATAAACTACAAGAAAACAATTACTTCATCGAAACAGATGTTGGTGGACGTCTGAGACTTCGACTTCAATACTCGTGCCAGCAATAACAGCAACAACAAACAACACATAAGAGAACATACTACTAAGCTTAATAGCAGAAATGCATCAGAGCTGCAAGAATAACAATTACAAAAGCAACAATATTAAATGCAGCTATTATCCAACCATAACAACAACAACAATTACCATTGCATGTATGTGGCTGTGTGTATATTAGCCAACATTAGCACAACTACCTTAACAATGACAAGTGCTTGCAGCGCGCAGTGCTCAACAAGCGCACCACTAAGCCGCAGCAACCGATGTGGCAGCAGCAGAGTCAACACTTTTTGCTCTGTTACCAAGCTTGTTGTTGTGGTTGCTCTGCTCGTTTGCTGCGCAGTTTAGGTGGGCGCGGCACTTCATACCCCATCAACGCTTTGAACGCTCGCTGCTCAAGTGTCTTAGAAAGTTGGCCGCAAAGCGCAAGTTGATAGCAAGAAGAGAGGGAGCGGGTGTAGCGGCAACCGAGCAACTAACTAAACGCACAATCAACATACCACTTCATATCAGTTGGTGCGACTATGAGTCAAGCTCACTCGGCTAAACAGCTAAAGTGGCACAGCTGAAGCTGAGGCTCAGTTGATGATGAGCTGATGAGTGTGACGCTGAGGTTAAGGACAAAGTGGATGTGGAAATCGACGGCATTGAAATTGTAGTGGAATGTTGATTGTTGTTGCTATTATTTTTTATATATTTTGAGATTATTATTTATTTTAAATTCATTTATAATATTTTAAATTTTAATTTTTTATGATTGAGTTGAGTGACAGAATTGAGCGCAAACAGTTATAAAATAAAAACAAGTTAATTACTTAAATTAATTAAAAAGTATTGATTTTATAATAGACTTAGCTTCAGTGCTGCATCGGTTCTACAATACCCTTCACAAGTGCATTTCTTATAGCATAAAGACGCACAAAAGATATTTATCTTCATTTCCATCGTTCAGTTTGTATGACAGCTATATGCTATAGTGATCCGAACTGAACAATTTCTTCGGTGATAGTGGCGTTGTCTTAGTCAATACTCCGTACCAAATTTCGTTAAGATACCTTGCGAAATAAAAAAGTTTGCCATAGAAGGACTTTTTTGATAGGTTAGCTTACATGGCAACAATGGGTTATAGTGATCCGATATAAGCCATATATTGAGATATTGTAGCACTGCTTTGAGCAATAATCCATGACAAATTTCGTGAAGATACCTTGCAAAATAGAAAAGTTTGCCATAGAAGGACTTTATTTTGATAGGTCAGTTATAAGACAAATATAGACTATACTAGTCCGATAAGCGCTATATGTTCAGAATTTATGGCACTGCTCTGAACAATAGTCCGTACCAAATTTCTTGGTAGTCTGCTGTAGAATAAAAAAGTTTGTCATGCAAGGACTTGATTTTGTTCCAACAGTATGCGTGAAAGTTATTTTTTGGCGAAAAAAAACTTAATAAATAAAAATTATAAATCTTTTAGCCAAATTAGTTTTAAAAGCAACAACCTCGAACAAAAATTTGTATTCACAAGAAATCTGCATTAAAACGCATTCAAGTAATTGCAGACAAAAATGCATTCAATTTGTATATTCTCACACCATTTTTAGCAAAATAAAAGAAAAATCAATCAATTAAAATTAATTATTACTAATAAATGCTGTCAAGTGTCATTGAGTGAGCGTCGAGTTAAATTCGCTTATAATTTATTTATGATTGCGGCCGACGAGCAGGTGAATACTCAATCATAGTCAATAAGAAGTGAAAGGGAGCGCACGAAAAATGATTGAGGATGCCAGCAGTGACAATCCAATTAGCCACAGCAAAAACAACAACCTAAAGGTTAGTTAAATAAATATTTACGATTGTGAATAAATAATGAAAGAGCGTCGGTGCCACAAGAGGCGTGCAATAGAAAAGTGTAGGTGGTGACCTCAATTGAAAAATAAATGGAATAAATTTATAATTTGAGCAATTAGGGCAAATACGAAGGAATAGTAATTCTATAAAAACGTAAATATATTTATATATTGATATAACAAACAAGTATAGCTAGTGATAGCAAGCAGAGGATGTGTTAGGAATAAATATTTACATTAAATCAAGTTGCCGTAAAGGGAAGTGTGAAAATATCAAACGAAATAATTTTTGACAAAGTAAAAGAAAAAATCCTCTCCTCAAAATTCGACGTCAATTTCTAAGTCTATAAAAGTTAATCACTGTCTTCAAAATTTACCCTTCAATACAAAAAACATGTCCTAATGAATCATAGTATGCTAAGTCAACTTTTTGATATAAACTTTAAAATGTGAGTGCTTATTCCGCGATTTGAGAAACGATGTTACTATAAAACATATGATTTGAAAGATCGAGGTATATATTCACATTTCCCAGATGCCGGATTGAAGATTTCCAAACCCTGTAAGAACTAAAATAAATAATGTTTGTCCAAAAAGTTGATAAGTCGGTGAGCAAATCAGCTTCGATCGACATGTTACTTCAGATAAGTGCTCTGTTGTCTGTATATATCCAAGTATTTCTTCATTCAATAAATTTTAAAAACAAACTGTTTCTTCTTCCTAGAACAATGTAACTACACAGTTAAATATTCATCCGATAATCCAACCGAAGGGTGGTCCATTTCGGTTCTCTACTTCTTTAAGGAAGAAACTTAGGAATTTCAAATATCGAATCGAGCATTTCGATTGGTAACTGGCTTCGCAATGCAATCGCAAAAAGAATTTTTAAAATATTAAAACTTAAATTCACCAACAATAAAGCGCAGTTTAAGAGCCACTCATTGTGCACCAATAAACGACAGATTAAACGAACAATGCAGACGCAACAAATCGCAACAGCAAAACAACGCAAAGCAAAGCACAAAAGAGTAACGAAACCCCGAATAAAACAACAAATAAAAGAATACTAAACAACTCTAAACAATGCTCTTGCATAAATATCAAAAAGGCAAATAAAAATAAAAGTATTTCAATTATACATTCATAAAAGGGTACAACAACAACAAAAGTTACTAAGGGCGCAGACGCAGTTGGAAAAAAAACGAAATCAGAATCAAACAAAGCATTTATAGACAACAACAAAAACTATAGCTGCGGTGGCAACGCGAAAACCATCACGGCAACAACAACTGCTGCGGCAACGCGAAAACCATCACGGCAACAACAACAAAACTAGCATTGTGTGTTGACGCCGCCCCCGCCCAATTTCTTTGCCACGTCTGTATCGGCAGAGAAATCTTTTAATTTTCTCTTTTCGAAGTTTTAATTCGCGCGCAAAACTAACATTGTGTACAACAAAAGCCATGACGCTGCAAAAGCTGTCATAAGAAGCAGCGCAGCGGATCAGCGTGGAAGCTATCAAAATAAAACAAATGCGAAAAAGTGTTGCCAGTTGCGCAGAAGTAAGCAATGACAGCAACAACAAGCATCAACAAAAACGGCAATTGCAGCACAGCAGCAGCAGCTGAGCGTGAATCACACACACTTTCAAGCACACAAATAAAGCAATTCGGATTTTCAAGGTCAAGTGCAAGCAGTTTTTATGGCGCATCGAAAGAAACAGCGCCGTAAAAGAGACAAAATGTTCACAGACAGTACGTACGTATGTATATGCCTTGCAAGCAACAACAAAACTGTAAGCCACTTAAAAATTGTGTAAGGAGAAATGTTGAAGTGAACGTGACCCACCGCTTTGTTATTGTTTTTACTTTTATGTTGTTGATTTTTCATAGTTACCATTACCAGCGATGTGATTTGGTAGTAGTCACTGTCGACAAATTATAATTTATGAGGGATTTTTTTATGCTTTTAACATATTTTTATAAACATTTTTTTAAACCCTGAACAATGTAGATTAAGTAAGCCGTGTTTTTCTATCTGTCCATCTGTATACACGTGAACTAGTGCCTCAGTTTTTATGATATCGCCCTGCAAATGTGCACATGTTTATTTTTCTCCAAGAAGCTGCTTATTTGTCGGAACCGCTGCTATCGGCCTACTATATCATATAGCTGTCAATATCTATAGATATTTTTTTTATTTGAGAAGATATCTTCACGTAATTTGCCACAAATTACTGTCCAAGATAACCCAATAATCTCAGAAGTAATTGTTCAGATTAGACCTCTAAAGCATATAGCTGTCACACAAACTGAACGATCAAAATTAAGTTCTTCTATAGAAAACTTATTTTATTTGAGAAGATATCTTCACGTAATTTTGCACAGATTACTGTCCAAGACAAAGGTATAATCTCCGAATAAATCGTTTAGATCGGACCACTATAATATATAGCTATCATACAAACGGAACGATCAAATTCATTTCATTGAATGAAAAGCCTTTTTTATTGGCAGAGATATCTCTACTACCTTGGGCACGGATTACTATTCAGTAACCCTATAATCTCTGAACACATTGTTCTGATCAAACCGCTATAGCATATAGCTGACATACTAATTGACCGATGAAAATCAAAAATCTTTTTTTTCCCTTTTGTCATTATCATTATTATTATTTCTATGAGAAATGCAGCTGTGATGGGTTTTTCTTTTTTTTTTTGCCTAATTGCCTCCTTCGTCGCGTCATAGTTATTATTAATTTCCAGATCATAAATTTTTCTTGTCTCATTTATTCCACATTTTCTCAAATCAGTCAACTTTATTAGTCTTTAATAACTCATTGCTCGGAACACAGCGCACTAGCACAATTCGCTGGATTGCAATTTTCTTTCTTAATTACTTTGTTGTTGTGTCCGTACACGCTTCCACTTTTTACAAAGCCACACTGCAACTGTCGCTCTCGTGGCTTCGTCTACCAAGGGCATTCACGCAAAATTCATTTTATACATTTATTTATTTACTCAACGCTTGTGCGACAAAATTGCCACAATGCAATTCATTCGACGCATTTTCCCAAGAAACTCATTACTTTATTTACTCTTTGCTTTCTTTCTTTTCTAATCAAGTGGCTCGTCGAGATGGGGAAAATACAGATTGCTAATGCAACAATAACGTAAAGGTTGCGAAGAGCAGTGTCAACGGAAAAATGCAACACCAGCAACAGTGGCAGACAATAGTGAATGCGCTAATGCGCAAATAAGAGGAATAATAATGAGAGTGAATTAAATTAAACTTGGATTAAATAGTGGAAAATAGCATCAAAGTAGGTGAAAATGCTGTAAAACTAAAAAATGTAAAACTAAATTAATTAAATGCGTTTATACCTACTAAGAGTATAACTTTTGCCTACCATACCAATTAAAGAAATAAGTCAACTCATGTCATATCGATAATATCGATAAAAATTTGTAATTTAAACTCAAACCTTTTTGCCGAAAGAAACCTTAGCTAAGTCCCTTCGAGAAATATAACCGTTATCTTCCTCTTGCTGTTTCTCACAAGTATCAAAATACAATATATGTTTGGGGTTAAGCTAAGCTGAACCGAGTCCGTTTTGAAAAATACATACCTGTTAAATCTTAAACAACGTCTTATACAACCTTAGTGATTAACACTAAAATGTCAATAGGAAACACAGGCAAAGGCTTCGGAGCAGTAAAAAGTACAGGAATCTATTATATAGACTGTGAAGATCGTTGATAGTAAGCACAGGATATTAGTTCCTTCAACTATACGAGTACCTTCCAGTTTGGCAAACGTTTTCCATGCTAGTTTTATTGTTGCCATTATAACATCAACCTCTGATGAGGCTGTTAGCAAACATGTATCGCATCCAAAGAGATGTTCCCAGATCCGTAATTAACATCGAAAAACATATGTATGTGTATTAAAGAGCTTTACGGAACTTTCAAATACTTTCAAGCTTCAACTTGTGCGTGAAATAGATCTCTCCGAACTCCAAATAAAAATTTTGTCATCAAAGGAAGACTGCATATACGTATGAAGTTCGTCTTAAAGATCTCTAACTTTTGGAAAATCTTACAGGCTCATTCTCTTACCTTGATTTTCTAGGTGGATTATAGCACCTGATCATCTACTCTTCTCCGCTAATTGATTCAAGCCTTAACAATGACAAGTTACATTGAAACTTCCCCTGCATAAGGTGAATTATTTTCTAGCTATTATTTTTGTTAAAAAGAGGCAAAGGCGTTATTATTTTGAACTTTCTACTATTTCTCAGAATCTAATGAATCCACATCCACAGCTAGTCTTATGATAGTTATCGGATATAGGCGCGAACCAGTCTCTTAGTTTTTGAGATATCAATCTGAAATTTAGGACACGTGCTTCTCAAAAAGTTGCTGCTTAATCATCAGTGCCAGCGACATCGGACCACTATAGCATAAAGCTGTCATACAAACTGATTATGAGAAGCAATACTTGTATGGAAACAATTTTCATTTGACGAGATATCTTCAAGACATGTATGGATAATTGCCTAAAGATATGGTGCAATATCCGAAAAAATGGTTCAGATCGAAACATTATAGCACATATTTCCCCTCAAACTGATCGATTAAAATGAAGTCCTCATATGGAAAACTTGTTTAATTTGAGAAGCCATCTTCACTAAATTTGGCATGGAATTTTGTCAAAAACTGCGGTATAATATTCGAATAAATTGTTCAGATCCGAGCACTATAGCATACCCTACCCTTGTTTGCTAAAAGAAATGCTGATGTGAATGGTATATACATAGCTATTTAAGATTTTTTCTTATTTTTTATATTATTAATAATTGGGCATTACAAATAAAAAGATTATTCACAAAGCCAATTAAACAACCAAATAATCAGCTTTATTTCAACAAAAAAAATGCATAAAAGAAAGCATAAAATTTCTCTCATAAGAAACCCATAAATAGCGACACCTTGTCTGCAAGCAACACAGAAGCCACGCCAGCCAGGCAGTCTATAAAAACAAAGAACTGTCTCACATACTCACAGTGATGCGCACATTTAGTCACCGAGTTTGACAACAGCTGCGACAGCCCAAAAAAAGTGAAAAAGTAAAGCAAAAAGAGGGCTTATCAAAAAAATCATCTGGCCAAGCAAGCAGAAAGGTAGAAAGATAAATAAAGAAACATACAGACGGACATATAGACGCCCGACAGCGTGCTTCAGGTGTTTGAAAGCAGAGCGAATGCTCATAAAAAAGAGTAAAAGTGAAAAAAGCATCGAAGAAAAAGTTGAAAACATCTAGAAAATGAAAAGGTGCAACAACAAATTAAGTTAAAAATCAACGAAGAATAAGACCAAAAAAGGGCGATGTAAACAAGTAAATCAAAGTACAAACTTGACGACGAAGATTCATGAGGCGGCAAACACGCGCTCAATCATTTAAATACACACGTACTATACATATATATATATGTACATACCAAATGAGCATTGTTGTTGTTATTGTATATCGAGATAAGCACAAACAATTCTCTACAAACGCACATTACTCACTTAAAAGTCTTTGCCAAGCGCATCTATCACTGCGAAAATGTGTCATGAATTATCGCTCGCTTGTATCGGTGCTACGCGGCGTATGCGCAACGCATACGTAATTAATTTGCTTTGCGCACTTTTTTCAATACCTCTTTTTATCGTTTCTTTGCCAAAAGCGAAGGCAAAAAATGAAAATCAAAACATTTGGAGGCTCACGTCTTATATGGTGACAACTGTTGTGCTGCTATTTGTTGTTATTGACAATATAAGCTGTCTCGCTTGCTTGCTTGTTGGCTCAGCTAACTCTTTACTCACCTTGTAGGCCCATTTAAAGCATACTTAATTTTCATTTAAACGCTTTTATATGCCTTTTAAATTGCTGCGTACGCAGTGTATGCATAAAAATGTTTAACGTATTCAAGAGCAAAGTGAGATTGTTTAAGCTTGAACTTTGTTTACTTTTGTTATTGGCAGAACTGGTTTGGTTTGCGGCTGCGCAACTGATGACCACGACAACTGAAAAAAATACAGAAAATAAACTGAAGATAAAAAAATAAGAAAAAAATTTGAATAAAAGGGCAAATTAGATACAAATTATAAAAAATTAAAACACAGCGAAAATATGTTATTATTTTTATGCATTTTTCATTAGAAAAAAATTTTACTCAATAACATTTATAAAAATAATACAAATTAGAAACATATTCAAAACAAAATATTACGTAAACAAAATTCAAAAATATGAAAAAAAACGATTAATAGTAAATTTTCGATTCTCAAAAAACTTAAAATTATGAATGAGCTGGACCACCTTTTATCCCTGGTCGTCCGGTGCCATATCCAACAGTGAGTCAATCCTCTGGCTTGTCTTGGTGCTCTGACTTGTGAATGCCGTATGTTAAGGGTGAACTCGGTTGTGAGTTGATTCTCTGACCGACTCAACACCTGACATTGCGTTCGCCGACGCAGTAATGAACAAAAATAATAATTAGCGAAATTACATCGCAGTAAAGGTAATATAGGCATATATGGTCAATTCATTAAAGATAATAAAGTTAAATTTATTTAACACAGAGGTTATCTTTTAACGGTGAATCGAACGAGCAACTGGCATAAATACAATATGCTGTTATAACTTAATAGCGATAGAATAGTAAGCATCACTTGCGTTGCTTTCAGTTAGGTACGTTTGTTGTTGTTTTGAACGTGGGAACAACGTTCAAGGAAAGCGAGCAGAGAAATAGCAAAGTGAAGACCAGTAATATTTCAACAAGCATTATGTTTGATCGTAGCAAAAAGTATAAAATTAGTGCTTTGTGAAATTTTTATTAGCTAGTCAATCTACAAGGGTTTTTCGCTACACCGAAAAAGTGAAAAATTCAAGGAAAAACTGGTATAAATATTAAAAAAGTAACTGGTACAAATTTGAATATGGAGAGTGGCGGATCGAACAAAAAAAGTGGTATAAACATTGAAAAGTGCTATAAATATTACAAACGTGAATGAATAGTAAAAAGTGGTATAATGTCTTTTTTTTCTTCTTAAGCAGTACAAGTAACAACAAGCTACATTTCATTGGATTCAACTATTTAAATCATAACAGACATAGATACATGCACATGTACTTTTTCAAGTAAGGAGAAGCGAACTCAAGAATTACCTTGTATGAATATAAGAAATAAATTGGTATAAATTTTAAAATGAAGATTGGCGACCCGAATAACTGGTATAAAAAATAAGGACTGGTATAAATTTAAAAAGTTAGGTACTGGCGCCAAAATAAAAACGGGATTAAAACTGGAAGACAATTTTTCTGTTCAATCTGGTTTAATTTACCATAGTAGATAGAAAATTTTAAATACTAGATAAGTTTATTATAGCTTTCATATACCTGTTTGAAAGAGAGCTCTAGGACTGCTGAACAAGTAGTGATGTAGTGCTTACGAATTTCGCCAAATGGTAAAATGAAGAAACGCACAGAACAAATTAAGCGGCCATTATAGTAGTACAGGAGGATCTAGCAATTGGTATAAAAACTGGTATAAATCTAACAACTGGTAAAGAAACATAAACTGGTATTGAAATAAAAACTGGTATTTAACTTGTTACAGTTTTCAATTTGGTATAATTTACTATAGGTTTAAAAGCAAGCTTTACTAAATAAAACAAAATACCATTATCGTAATACAGGCGGATCCAACAACTGGATGCAATACAGCTTTAAGCACAAAATCTAAACTATACATTAAAATCATTAAAATGTCAACTAAACTTAAAGTCGAACACACGGGCACTGAGTGCACAGAAACTGCCAGAAAATGCGGCATGTACAATGTTTCACAAAACCTTAATTACGAAATTTCTGTGTAATTAATGCCAACAATAGTATTAACAATTACAGCAGCAAGCAAAAATATGCAGCAACAAGCAAGCGCATGTGCAGTGCATATTTAATAAGAAGCAAATGTACTTACGCGCCAGCAGACGCACTTATATACATGCGCGCTTATATACCTACATGTGTAATGGTGTAAATATGTAATATATACAGTTAGCTGTATATACATGCGTAGCAGCTTGCATTTGTGTGGCAATTCAAAAACATTAGCTGCTTTTGTGCGCTTTTGCGCGCGTTCAGTGAGGCGCACACGGCGTATACGTAACTTATAATGAGCCGAGGCTGCCTTTTACTTGCTTCAGACATAAGCTTGAGTATTTATATGTGTGCGTAGGTATATTAACTGTTTTCGTGCATTTTACATTGCCCTTAGCGCACAGCTGACGCCACAAGACGGGCTTCTGCAAATGAACAAAGTAAGCGTATTAATTAAATATTACGCATACGCACTGTTGCACGCCTGTGCGGTGCTACTGCTGTTACATAAGCATCGGGAGTTTTTTATGAAGATTTATTTGCAACAGACGTGCGCACCACGCAATAGACTGGGACCTCAAGCGGCACAACTGCCGCCTCTACAAGCTCTCCTGCTTCAGCTGACTAGACGCCCCTTTCTTTAACTGCAAGTTTATGCCTTTGTACAGGCAAAACACGTACGCGGAATTTACTAAATTTAAGTGATAGTGTAGTTAGGTAGCTGGAGCGCGGCAGGCGCCTTCGCGTACTCAGCGCGCTTTGCCAAAAGTTATTGCAAATTACAGCGGGTTGGCGTGAAAAAAAAATAATAAAGTGTTATTGTTACTGTTATAGTAGTGGTTGGTACGTGGTAATAGCAATACATAGCAATATTTATTTAGCAATAAAAATTTTCTGCATGAAAAAGGCAGCTGAAGGCTGCACCACTGATTGTTGAGTAGACGCGTGTAGAGGCAGTCTGACGAGAGTACTATGTGAGCGCATAATAGTTATCCTAAAAGAAGCTGCTGTCCATTGCAATGCTTGTTGCGTAGCGCTGCTGGCCTTTATAACCAATTAAAATGCAGAAGACGTCTCGCGGGTGCGGTGCTGCGGCAGTGAGTGACAGAGTGTTTGTGGAGATCGAAATAAAAATAAGAGAGCGGCGCGAAAAGGCAGCGTGCGCAAATAAAACTGCAAAGTTAAATGCAAAAGTTTGTGTAAAATGATAGCGAGTAAAAGCGAAGTATACCACAATCGTACTTATGTAAATATTTGCAAAGCAAAGACAAAGCTAAGTTATGCTGCGATGTGGTGAGAGACCGAAGTGAATAAGAGAAACAAAGATGCCAAAGTATGCAACTGGAATGCAAAAAAGAATTTTATAAAGAACCCTGTAGAGAACTTAACTTTCGGGTTACTTACTTGAGGAAACTTGATAGCTAAAAGCCTTAGAGGTTCGATCAAAGCAATTTTTTCGGAAATTGCACCACTGTTTTAGGCGATGCCAAATTTTGTGAAAATATCTGGTCAAATGAAAAAGTTGTTCATACAAGCAATCGATACCGACTGTTCAGTTTGTATCTCAGCTATATGATATAGTGGTCCAATAACTGTGGTTATTGGTTGGTCCTTGAGGGAATCTTTATTCGTTTGAAAATTTAGTGCAGAAAAACTTTGACTTCGAATGCCTATTTAACTGTGGTTTGCGTATTTTCTTATCGAGTTCGCTATCAAACTCAAGAAGCAGATTACTTGGGTGATTTTAGAATTGATCTTCGCATTTCGTCTGCAATTCTGATAATTTAGACAAAGTCGCCGCTCCTATCCTTTAATATTTTCTGCTCGCGAGGGACGTATGGCGCTGACCTATGTAGAGACTCAGTGAGTAATATCATAGATTGAAACGTAAGGAAAAGGTACGGCTGAAGCCTTCTGTCGAAAGCTCTTATTTAAATTTAATTTCTGGTTTAGGGACCACTGCATTTGACATCGGTCTGTAGGTCATTAGGTATAGTGCAGAAATGCAACCTCCTTCGAAAAGGTATACATTTGCTACGAATTTGAAGCAGTAAGACTAGCTTTAAACTAGATGACTGTGTGCTGAACAGTAGCCAAGATTTGAAACTAAGTAATAAGTTTGCAGATCACTGGAAACTGTAAAGACGATGAGCGCGCAATAATGGGCAATCTCGACCCAATATCTTCAGCTCAGAACCCAAACTCCGACATTTACGCGACTTTCAGAACCCTGAGTAGAATGCAAGAGAGCCATTGAACTCTGTACTCAGGATTTATCTCGGTGCAGTTTTAGGAAGGTTAAAATTTAATATCAAAGTTCTATGGAATATGTCGAAGTAGAGCCTTTTCGACGCACTTTCGTCGACAAAAAACTATTGGATGCTGTGATTTTCCTTATCTGAACGGAACGGAATCATAATAAGCTAGCTCAACATTTTGGTGGTAAGCTCAAATCGTTTTGTCGAGAGGTAAGGATCTCTTGATTCCTACCGCCACAAGGGGTCGCTGTTGCAACTATTCAAGGACTTGCCTCAAAACCTAACCTAACTTTACCAACGATAATTCTTAAAACTGGTCGTCTCGATATTGATTGACATTTATGTTCCTTAAAGCAAAATCCTCAGAAGCCATTGAAAGATAGAGCTAGAAACTAATGTTGAAAACATTGGAAGTGCGGCCTCTTCACTAGAAAAAACCAAAGAAATGTAAGGACAATAACTTTTTGGCAAATCCTTCCTTTAATTACAATGTCCTCCGGCTTTAACGGTGTTTACTATAAAGTAGAAACGCTCGAGACCACATCAGGTCAAGGAGATCTCAAAAACGAAACAGATTTTAATAAACAATGCCCACTTAGTAACAATTGGCTAACTGCCAACAGGACCACCTTCACAAAATATTTTTCATTTTTTTTACTTGTATTTGTATGGCTCTCCAGTGAATGTGAACGAGTCCGAATCGTTGAAAACCATTATGTAAATACTCATAGCATTCAAATGCAAGAAGGTATGCGAGACTGCAGCTTACTTCACACTTAAGCCTTTCAACGCCTTTTGGAAATTGCAGCGCCAGCAATGTGCTAACAGTACAAATATTGTGCCAAACACTGTGACCAAACGTAAATAACACAACAACAATAAAAATAGAATAAAAATAGCAATGGGAAAAAACAATGCAAATAACCACAAATGCAATGACAATACTTGAGCGGATTGCAATAAGTGCGAGGCCATAGGAAATCTAAAGGGTAAGAATGCGAATACGTGAGGCATAACAAGTAGAACTATAAGTAACAGTCATAGCAAAAACAATAGGAACGGATATAAGTGCAATAATAAATACCGAAATAACAGTAAGCATACGCACAGTAGTAAGCGCAAGTTGCAACAAAAAAGGAGACAAGGAAAACCATTATGTGGTAAACACTTTAAACCGCTATCCAAGTCTTAAAAGATTCAAGACAATGTTAGCCGAAGGAAAAGGGTAATGATTTAATCGTCTCGTAACTGAAAGAGTGAAAAGAGGCTCTTAATATTTTCTCGTATGAAGAACGTTAGAGTCATTTGTAGAAGGCGGCGCTAGTCTTCTAGGAATATATTATAGAACGCTGTTTCATTTTCTTTAAGAGATATGATTTTACCATCTTTTTTTTTTGTAAGAAGATTATTCGAGTCTTCTATAGAATCTTTTTACGAGTATTTCGCCCAACCTGACTCCTTTAGATATTTATCAGGCACCGTTTCCATGAAAGAAACTTAACCTTCCACAGAAATATTTATAAATGTGGAATTATTCGAAAGTATAATAGTTTGCAATAGAAGGCTGAAATCATGTGTCGAAGCTCACGCAAGTTCTCTGATCGCCTTTTACTTGGGAGTGACCAGAAACGATTCTTTTACATATAGTTCAAGCAGCTCACGACCTCCGGTCTTAGACCAAGTATCCTCTGGGTTGCAAAAGGACATCCGTTTGAAGGCGAGCTAAAGTGAGAAGGCGAAACATCCCCTCCGCGGGGTTGTGCACTGGGTTTGGGATCTTCTTCTTCTTAATTGGCGTAGACACCGCTTACGCGATTATAGCCGAGTTAACAACAGCGCGCCAGTAGTTTTTTATTTTCGCTACGTGGCGCCAATTGGATATTCCAAGCGAAGCCAGGTCCTTCTCCACTTGGTCCTTCCAAAGGAGTGGAGGTCTTCCTCTTCCTCTGCTTCCCCCGGCGGGTATTAGCCGTGGCTAATGCGCAAAGGACCATAAATCTTTCGCAGAATTTTTCTCTCGAAAACTCGTAACGTCGACTCATCGGATTTGGGATCCGCCGCGTTAAAAACGCCATCAATGAAAAGCAAACAACAGCCTCGGACGAGAGATTCCTCTTTTGATGACGACCATGGCAAACGGATTACGGATTACAATTTAAGAGCATGCCCCTGGAATATCGGGTTCCTTAATTGGGAAGGTACCGCTGCCCAGCTGGTTGATGTCCTTGTTAGAGTGAGGGCTGGCATCACCGCCGTCCAAGAAATGCGATATACGGGACAATGACGGAGACGAGTAGATCCCTGTGGTATTTACTACAGTGATCATATAAATTCACCACGGTGAATGAACGACTATCCACAATCCAGATCAAACCGAAGTTCTTCAACATATCACTGATTTGCGCCCAAGCCCCGACGGAAGTGAAGGATGATGTAAGCAAAGATGTCTTCTATGAGCGTTTGGAGCACACCTATGAAAGATGTCAAAATCATGCTTGACTTTTGACACTTTAACGCCAGCGTGGGCAATGAAGATATATTTGGCAGAACGGACGGAAAATTCAGCCTTTATGATAAAGCATCCTAAAATGGGTTAAGGCTGGTCGACTTCGCCGGCTCCCGAAATACGGTTATCTGTAGTATTAGATTCTAGCATAGGAAATTTCATTAAGTCACCTGGCCGTCTATGGATCGAAAGGCCACCAACCAGATCGATCATGTTGTGATAGATAGAGGACACGTCTCCAGTGATTTAGATTTGCTTACGCTCCGAATTCCTAACATCGACTTGGACCACTATCAGCTTTTTTGTAGATTCGGACGAAAGCATGCCCGACGATTGGAATTTAAGTGTGCTCTGCCCAATCAAAAAAAGGGGACCCCACCATCTGCGCCAACTACTGTGGGATAAGCCTTTAAAAGACAGCGGCTACACTGGCTAGGTCATGTCGTCCGAATGGACGAAAACGCTCTAGCTTTGAAAGTATTCGACGCAGTACCCGCCTGGAGAAGCAGAGGAAGACCTCCACTCCGTTATAAAGGCCAGGTGGAGAAGGACTAAACTTTCAAAGACCAAACTCTACATGTCACTCATTACTCCCATCCTGCGGGGTGACTAGTTTTCAAAAGCAAGGTTATGCGGAAGATTTATTGTTTGTTTGCAAAGTGGCAACGGCGTATATCGTATTCGATGGAACGATGAGCTGTACGAGATAAACGAAGACATTGTCATAATTCAGCGACCATTTTAAGATATAGCTGCCATACAAACTGACCGAGCAAAATCAAGTTCTTGTACGAAAATCTTTTTTATTTTACAAGATATCTTTACGAAATTTTCTATAAAGTATTGTCCGAAGACAACCCTATATTATCGGAGTATTTTGCTCAGATCAGTTCAATATAACATATAGCTGTCCTACAAATTAACCGATTCTTTTATGCTATAAGAATCTACTTTACCTCCCTAACTTCTTTCAAAAATAGACTGAAATCCTTAAAAATCTTCATTTTAACTCAATTTAAGCAATAAATTCCTTCCGCAAACTTATCATTCCACACACCACTTCACTTGCAACAAAGTCACCAAAACAGCGCAGCAACGACACACAAGCCATCGTAATGAAAATCAGTGAGAAATTCGAAGAAGTACGAGCAAAAGTAAATCGCATGGAATTTGAAGTTGAAGAAAAATTACCGCAATCGTAGCAGTCACTGGAATCCCAGAACGGTTACGCTTACATTACTTGCCACATACTTAAGGCGACCTAAACATGTTGCAAGCAACACCCCAAACGCAGCACAAATTATTTATATTTCAGCGCAGTGTGCATACAACACATAAACAAATATGAACATGAATGCACGTGCAATAAAAACAACCATGTTGCATGCCACAGACATGTGCATACGCTAGTTGCCTAATGTGGCAATGTGGAGTAAATAAATTGTCGCCTTCGCATACGCGAACGAGCGCCACGTTGCACGATTGTTGTCACAAGCAGAAAAGAAAAAATAAAAAATTACAGCAACAAAAACAAGTTATATACACGCGAAGCTACAAAGTCGCTTGTGCTTGGTTGGTTGTCGTTGTTGTCATCGTTGTTACTGTTAGTATTGCTATTCAAGTGCGGCACAGTTGTACCGCCACTAGAGTGCATATTTCTTATGTCTTCACAGGCAACACCTCATACACTTACACAACCCGGTTGCCTACCGCTGCAACATTGCGCATACATTATGCCCCTTGGAGTGCAACTTTTCATGGCGCGTGTTTTTATTTCTGTTGCCTCTACTTTTACTCCGCAGTTTTCCTTGTCCCCATTTTTTGTTGCACTCACTTGCTTTCTAACCGCTACACTTGCAACTGGCAATTGCAACAACAACAAGTACTCAAGCAACCGTATCGCCGCCTACATTTCCTAAGCCTTAGCCCATCATTTATCGTCGAGCTGGCGTGTCCTATATTTTTCGAAGACCCTGAGCACAATCTAACACTCAAGCGCTTGTATGAGAGTGTGTGTGCGTGTAGACAAAAGACATGTTGCATGTGCCCATTCATATATACATACATGCATATTATATTTAACTGAGTAGATATGTAGGTGTGCATATCGCATTATGCAAATTGCAACTATGCCAACAACAACGGCAGCAACATGTGTATGTTCCCACAGGATAATAATTTGTTCGCCTAGAATTTCAGATTCCATCAAGAAATAGTAGGCCATTTTTAACACTCTTGCATGGATTTTTATGTATTATAAAAACAACAAATTTGTAAATATACATATATACCCGCTTGTTCGGGATATTTGATTTTTGCCATTAGCCAATTTGAAAACCACACATTTATGTATGTATACACAGAATTTTCAAGAGGCGCTACTGAAAATTATTTAAACTCGGATCAAGTAAGTCAAATATTGGGTTATATTCACATCTGAATTTTAATAATCGTTTTTATTTCTCATATCTATCGAACATAAATATAGTTAATAATATTATTCGTAAACTTGAAGTTGGTGCGCCTAGTAGTTTCGGGGATATAAATATTTAATTAAGTTCTTTTGAAACCGCTGGTTATAGATTTCATGAAGGAAACGTGTCCGATACTGCTAAACCCATCGACTTGACATTTTCGTATGACCTGCAAGACATACAATTTAGATAGATAAAACTTTAGCTTAAACTTTGTCTAATTGAGTTGTGAATTCAGTACTCAGTTTGGTTTCAAAAATATCTAACGCAATTATGAAGTCAATTAAGTCACAGGTTTGGGATTCAAATACACTTAATTTAGCTTCAAATTATCTAATGAAATGAATTTACTAACAGAGCAATCCATTTTTCACCTTTATTGGCGTAGACACCGCTTACGCGTTTATTGCCAAATTTAAAAGGGAGTCGTTCTTCCTTTTCGTTGCTTGGCGCCAAATGAAGATTAGTAGCGTAGCCAGGTCCTTCTACATCTGGTCATTTCAATGGAGTGGAGGTCTTCATCTTGCTTTCTCTGGCGGGTGCTTCATCGAATACTTTTAAAGCTGGAGTGTTTTCGTCCATTCGGACAACATAACCTAGCCAGCGTCGCCGCTGTCTTTTAATTCGCTGAACTATGCCAACGTCGTCATATATCTTATACAGCTCATCGTTCCATCAAATGCAATATTCGCCATAGCCAATGCGCAAAAGACCATAAATCTTGTGCCATTCTCTCGAAAACTCGTAACGTCGATTCATCACATGTTGTCATCGTCCAAGCCTCCGCACCATATAGCAGGACGGGAATAATGAGTGTCTTATAGAGTTTGGTTTTTGTTCGTCGAGAGGGGACTTTATTTCTCAAATGCCTACTCAGTCCGAAGTAGCACCTGTTGGCAAGAGTTATTCTGCGTTGGATTTCGAAGCTATTGTTGTTAGGATAGACGAAATTATTTACGACTTCGAAGTCATGACTGTCACCAGTGATGTGGGAGCCAAGTCGCGAATTGTTTACCAATGTCTGCTTCTTTCTGTTTTTGAATAGTGGAGTTGTCGTAGTATAATCTCTAAGGATACGAGTCTACGATGAAATAAATTTTTGAGCAATCTTCAGCTCTGCAAGATTTATTATCCAGCTCACTTAGCTGAGTTATCGTTTAAAGAATAATTTTGTCAGTTTTGGCAGAATATTTTTTACCAATGTCTGCTTCTTTCTGTTTTTGAATAGTGGAGTTGTCATAGTATAATCTCTAAGGATACGAGTCTACGGTGGAATAAATTTTTGAGCAATCTTCAGCTCTGCAAGATTTATTATCCAGCTCACTTAGCTGAGTTATCGTTTAAAGATTAATTTTGTTCCGATATTGATAATAAATGTTTACAAGAGTTAAACATAATATATAAATTTGTTTGGCACAACAAGATATGAAGGCAACTCTGGATTAACCATTTTTTTACTTATGCAAATTTAAAAAATGACCACAAATACCATGTAAAAATAGTGAAAAATTATATAAAAGAGTTATAAAAATACAATAAACTAAGAGCTTAAGTGGAGCACACAGAAAACATAGTGTATATGTGTGGCAAGCGAATTTGCGGAAAATGCATAAGTGGCAGCACAAAATCGAAATAGTTGCAGCGACAACCACAATATACATTTTGTTGTGCTGTCAACGCGTAGAAGTTGTCAACTGGTAGCTCGGTTGCCACAGAGCATTTTGCAGCAGCATAGACTCCCACCAACCCCGCACTTCCTCTGAACTATGCATTTGTGCCCCAAACGGCATTGCGACAAGTTGCGCTGCCACAGACAATCGCCTTTTAAATTTGTATGCGAATGTTAATGGGAAACCCGCTGCAGTGAGATACCCAGCAATAACAGCAGCACAATACACTCTCACTGGAGCAGTGCGCTCACTCCACTCCTACTTCTCCCTTACTTATGTGACAAATTTGCTGCAAAAATCACAACAACCACAAATTTTTGCGAATGCAATTTGGCAACTGAAAAAATTGTGAAAACAGAGACCACCCAAAAAAACAGAAAAACAACTACAACAACAAAGACAGAGAAATTACGAAAAATGCTGCTTGAATTTGGAGCAACGACAGCAGCAAGCACATTAACAACGGCAACGGTTGTGACAGCGACAGCCTTGCAATTGCTCTGACTTTAATGTTGTTGCAACAACAACAACTGCAACATGCGGTGCAGAACAAATAAACGGAGCGACAGCGACTGCAATAATGGCGTGGCAACACCAAATGGAATGGCAATAAAATGAAGTTGCATTATGTTGTCGCTTCCGTTTGGCTTTTTGAATGGCGTCGCGAAGAATTGATTGCGTGCAGCAGCCGTGGCGAGTGGAAAAAATTATCGCCGCAAAATTTAAAACAAAAGTTTGAAGGAAACAGCCAAACGAAATTCAGTAGCAAGTGAGAAATGGCGACAAATTCAATTAAAAATGCAAACGTATTCAAACACAAAAATGAAGACAGGCAACGATTTTCTAAAAATAAGATAAATAATAAAAGTAAAATTAAAATAAATATAAAATTTTGTAATTCTGTCACTTTGCGACAAGCAGACAGCTAACAATTTGCACTTGCGGCGAGCAAAAGTTATGCGCGCCTAAATTGCTGCATGCCACTAGGCGTTGTTGGTATTTTAAAGAAGCTGATTGCCTACATTTAAGCGCAGCACAATGCTTTTAAGGCTAAAAGTATATTCACTTGTCGGTTTTCACTGTTTTTCACTCTCAACATTGCTTTTCACACTAAAATATTTTCCTGTAGTCTACATTCAGGCGCGCCGCACATTTTTTTCGAACATTACCTCTATTTTTACATTTCTATTTCTATTAATTTTCTTTTTTCATTTTCATGCATGTCACACGATTTTTTTCACTTTTCCTTAGACCTTTATTTTTTCACACATTTTCTTTGTATTTAATATTTCATTGTCAGGGCTTCCGTCGTCATTTGCCCGCCTTTTATAGCGGAAACAATAAATGTCGCTCAATCATTGGTGATTTTTTCTAAGAATGTGTACTTTTATTTTTAGAAATGATGATGATGAAGCCGCTAAAAGTACATAACGGTAAACAACGTTAGTTTAAAATTTTAAATAAAATATGAAATATATGGCAACCATAGCTTATAAATTTGTTGTTTTAGTTCTTTCTTCAGAAATGAGCTTTTTGATATAGGAAAACTTTTAAGTTCTTCAAAACAATGTACCACTCCTTTCAAGCCAGCTGACAGCTAATTAATGTCATCAATCTGTCAGCTAACTGACATCTGTTTTACAGCGATCTTATAAGAGACTGCGAACATCAGCAGTCTGTGAAGTGTAGCTGACAACACTCTGATAGTACTAATCTGATAGGAGCCTTAAACTGACAACAATCTGCTGACAGCACTTAACTGACTAAAACTATTTTAAAGCAGCTTTCTAAGACTCATCAAACATTTGGCAGAGGCATCTAAAAACAAAGTGATAGTAGCCATCGACTGGTAACACAACTAACTGGCGCTCTAAGCTCTCTAAGTGAGATCCCTGAACGAATCGACCTCTTAAACTTACCCAACCTGAACAAACCATAAACTTTCAACAACCTTCTGATAGCAGTAGTCGACTGACAACAATCATCTGTCAGATATGTGATAACAACAATCTGATAGCCAAATGACAGCAGCAATCTGGCAGATGTCACACCACCGGCCATCAAATAGCATAATATTAAATCAATTTTCTGACAACAGTAAATGACACCACTCCCCTGACAACACCTATCTGTCAGCAACAAAACTGACAGTAGCCATATAGTAGCAATAATGTAACATGTAACTGGCAGAAGGTTTCTAAAGGCAACTCTCTGGCAGCAAACATCTGGCAGTAGTCTTATGACAGCAACAATCTGATACTCGTATGAAACTGACAAAAGTCTTCTAACAGCTACCATCCGGCAGAAGGGTCATTGGACAACTAACTGACTACGGTCTTCTGACAGTAACTGTCTGCCAGTTGTCATTTGGCGTAGCCATCTGACAACAGCAATCTAAAAGGTGACAATAGTTTTCTAACAGCAGTCGTCCCTCAACCATCTGACAGCAAATGTCTAAAAGTAGCCAACCATCAGCAGTCTTTTGACAACCAATTTACAATAATTTCACTTCATTGGAAATATTTTCGCCTAACTAAAAGGACAAGTTTCCCGAAGCGCATTGATTTTTAGTACATATGGACTCATCTAGAAATTAATGACCGCTAATTAAGCTGTCTCTATGCCACGTATAGCAGTTTAAGATAGTTTAAATTTTATACCCCGAACAAGGTATACGAATATTAACTTTGTCGCGATATTTGTAAAATACAAAAAGAAACGTCGCTGGCCTCATAAAGCATATCTATTAAGCGGACATCTCCTAACCGTGTACAATGGCCGGTCCCAACATTTTTAAGCAGACAACTCTAGTAACCGAAAGAAAGGCTGGTGTCCGGTTATAAAAAATTTCACTTTATAAATGGTCAGCGTGGCAAGCTGAGCATATTTGGTCATGTCTCTATTAACCATACAGAAGGGCTGGTCCCGCCAGCGTCCGCTTATAGGAGATTTTACTGTATAAATGAAGTGAAGTGAACTATAACAGTGCACATTGGTCGGTCCCAACATATTTAATTAATAAATTATTGAGATCGAGTCATTATAGCATAGAGCTGCCATACAAAATGACCGGTCAGCGTTCTTGTAAATAATCTTTTGTATTTGTGAAGGATATTAAACCTTCGTGGAACCGAATTTAATATTTTGTTCTTGTTTTATCTCTCATTGGCTTTTTAGCATACATATATATCGAGGGCATATAAATGAGGGAATATCAGAGCGAATGCTTCATTTAGCATAATTCAACACCATAAGTTGGTTATATTTTTTCCTACCTTCCCAACCATTTCTTAGATTGCGATAAAACCAGAACACAGTGGAAAAAATGGCCGCTATCTTAAATACTTTTATATACATATGTAATGAGGCACAGCTTACTAACAAACAACCCACCGAATGCTATGAACCGCTGTCCCTCTATTTTGGTGCACAAACCCTGCGAGGAAATGCCTAGTTAAGCTCTAATATATTTTTTCCACCTATCGCTGATGCTGTCATTTTGACATGTAATTCACCAAAAGCTATGCCTGCATCATGCCTCTGACATTTTACACCCCGCTTTAGCAGGGTTTTGAGTGCACAGCGAGCCGACGAGCCAACGATGTCCTTCACACGAAACTTTTCATTAAAGCCACAAAAGCGTCAAACAATTTTTTGCCATTATGGCTTGTAAGAAAAAATGTTTTGAACATACACACACATACGAATATTTGTGAACTGTGTGAGAACATCAAGAATTAAAATGAAAATATATCACAAAAAGTTGGTGAAACAAAGCATTGACAGGCCAAACATTAAACGCCACTAACACGAGGCACGATGCACGACGCCGTGGCAGCCAGCCTATTTACACACACATGGACATGTAATTGTTTGTGTAGGCACATATTTAAGTAGTCAAAGCCAAGCAAGTAAATGGATGTATGTGTGTATGCATGTATGCCAACAAAAGTAGCGCATTTAAAACCGCTCGCTGGCCTGTTATCCTGTCGGGCTTTCGTTTGTCAGGCCGTTGCTTGTCGCCTGTCGTGGCTGCCACTACTCATTTTATACTTTTCACATTTTCCACAACCGAAAAAATCACAAAAAGCTGAATGACATACTAAATAAACATACACACACATATATGTACATATACATACACACATACATATATGCATATCGGTATATAAACATAGTGAAGTGTCAAACAGGATGTACGTCGGCTCGCCTGGGCTGACAGCCGGGACAAATAGTGTGTGTGTGTGAAATGTGCTGATAAAAAGCAAACACTGAGTACAGCTATGACGATACTGTAGTCATTGAACTGCCGCTCTAGTGATGTGGAAGAGCGGGGTTTACAAATGGGAGCACTTTATTATTATTATAGTACAGGCTAATTAATTTTTCTGTTGTAAAAAGAGGAACTCTCAGTCGAGCCAAGGTAGTCGCAGTAAAAGAGTGCTTCGATGTGAGCTTTAAGCACTGTTACTGACCTTTTTGTAGTAAAAAAGGAATAATAAATTAGAAGCTCCGAAAAAGCTTTTGAAACCGCGAGAACTTAACCTCGTTTTTAGAAATAAAAAACAGCAAGAAACTTTCAGCATATCCAACCTCGTCCTTAGTATTGATTTAATTTATGGCTAAGAGCACTTCTCCCACAGCGTTATCATTTCATATATATACATAGTTTATAAAAAAAAGAGAGCGGAAAGGATTTATCACTCCAACTGGTGAAGATTCAACTCTAGATCCTTAATACCCTGTGATTTGTAAATTTTGCTCAATTCAGTCAGAGAGATGAAAAAGGCTGGCCGACCCTAATTTACAGGTAGGTATTTGTAGGTTAGTTACTGGCCGGCTGTCATGCTATGCAGAAATCCCATGGAGTGGATACAGCGGCTCGCGGTTTTTTGCATAACAGAAGAAAGCTCTGAAGCAAAATTAGCATCAAGAGTTTTGGCGTTAGGTGAATTCTCCACAAGAACCATAGCGGGATAATCAAAGTTTGGTGTATAAAATAGATCACTACTATATCTAGGAGACATATCCTAAGTCAACTACAATCACTGAAACGTTAAAAAAATATATTTTCGAACCATTAGCGACGTTCTAAGGACTCATACAGGGCTACCAATTACACACTTGAAAAAGGAGGATTAGATCAAAGATATCAAAAGAAAAACAGATCGTCTTTTGATGCCTGAAGTTAAAGATTTATCTCCTATACAACAAGAAACAACTGAATCAGAAATCGACACTATATAGCCCAACCTAAAATATTCGAAGCTTTTTTCAGCTCTGGCCCTCGAAGTACTTTTTTTGTATGTCATTTAATATTTATTTCGAATTCAATCTTAAAATCTAGAACAAAGGGCATACACAACTGTATAAGCGATACTCAGTTTGGCGTGTCCTTTTTGTCCAGCATGGCTTTAGGCATAAACTCACACCACCACATATAATATACGCACACATATAAGAGTTTATGCGGCCATTTGTTTGCCGAGTCATAAAAAAGTCGCCACTAAAAAATTAAATTTATTAAAGAAGGGCAAAAAGGAATATTTAAAAGTACTAAAAGACAATAACAAAGGTCTAGAGATACCACAACAACAGCTAAGGACACAATATATAACACAATATATAACGAGAGCGAGGAATGCGCATGAGGCATTATCCCGAGCAAGGTGGAGCTGAGCACCATTTCGTTCCAAGTTGGGCCAACAACGCGCCTTAACTCAACAGCACTTCGAACAATAACCGACTATTGTACTTTAGCGCGCCTACTAGAGAGACCCGCTGATGCAGACAGCCTGTCGGCATATTATGCTGTCAATCTTATTTTCATTATTTTTATGGCCGTGTTGTGGCACCAAAAGCAAACAACAAACAATAACAGAAACAACAATAAACCTGCCAAAGTGTGGATCAGTGTGAGTGTTCTTCTTCTTTCAAAGTGTCGCTGAAATATTTTAGCTGAGCGATGGTGGCTGTGTGCATAAATTCATATCTACTAGGTATGTATGGCTGAATTTTTTTAAAGACGAATAAAATATGTGTCGTGAATAGTGAATTACAATAACAATAGTGAGTCTAGTGAAGATTGTAGTAGGCATTGCAAATAAAAATAATAAATGAAATTAGTATAAATGAGAAAATAAATAAACATTCGGTGGTCAACCCATAGTCACTGGGTCTGGATCAATGGCTTTGGTACGAAATTGAGGGGTGTCGGGGTTAAAACAGCAAACAGAGTCAAACGACTCAGCTAAAACCGGTACCTTACAAGGGTTCAGAAAGAGTAGACGAAAATGGTTTTGGCTAAGCGTATCAGTAGGGTGAATACTAAAGAGCACAGACCTTTCAAACCAAAAAAACCACCTCAGTAAATAAAATAGATTATACGAGTACTGGCTGTATAGCTTATACATACACTGCAAAGTTCAAAGATATTTACGAAGACATGGCTGAACAGAAATATAGGAGGAGTTCCAGTGTTTCTCTCATTCCTACCTCACTGCAATGCATGCCATAATTAACAGAAAGCAACCCTACCTAATCCGGTTCTAGGTCTAGTAAATGGCGTCGAAATGATCATTCAATCGACTCTATAGAGCCTTCAAAATATGTAAGATAACGCATTTAATGAGACGTATAGAGACGTGAGTCACAGGAATATCGAAACAAGGAATCGCGAACGTACAATCTACAGGGTGCAGTACTACATTGGGAGTTATTGCATACTAGGGATCGAGCAGTACTCCCTTTCATTCATGAACTCTTTTGGTGGTAATGATTGTCATGGCAATCGTTAAAAACCAAGTGGTAACTTTAGAATATTGATGGGTAACCGAAATCGATATAGAAAGCTTCTCAAAGTTGGAAATTCCAAAAATAGTTCCATCTAATCTTCCAGTTTCTATAAAAGTCTTTACAAAGTCGATTTGGTTTTTTACGGATTTCCTCGAAGTTTTCATAATGACTACCGACAGTTTTGACATTCCAAAATTTCCGTGATTGCTTTGACGGAGTTTAACGCTATCAGGAAGTGGTAGTTCAGAATATTCCTGAGACAGATTCTGATAATTTTTTCCTTAGGATAAAATTAATAAACTCAAACAAACTCTTTCTCAACCGAAAACTTTTATAAAAAAGGAATCTCACAATTGTAGTTCTAAGAGAGTACTTTAAAGTTATGTTAAATCCAAAATAGTAGTAAAATTGAACACTAAAGGGTAACCCATATGTCTCCCTACGAAAATCAGAAATACTGTATGTAAATACTTCTATATCCTATATTTAGAAGACTTTAAACCACTGTGTTTTTTTGACACTCTCTTTATTCACCAGCAACAGTATTCACTACACAACCTGTGATGACAAAAATGAAAAATTACACGAAGACACTTTAAAATACATATAAATTCACAGCAAACACACGAATACACACAAACGCAATTGCATATGAATGAGTCAAACGAGCCACGGAAAGACCGGCGAGAAAAAGTCGGCATATTCTGTTGCGCAGGAATTTATTATGTATGTGAGTATATATGAAATTAAGTCAAAGCACATGCCCTCACACACACAAACACAGACACAAATACAATGATATAACCGCGCACAAAGAGCACACATTCACGCGCTGCCGCGCTTTGTCAATGCCGACACAGCTTGGTACACAAAAGTCAACTTTATTTGTATTCGCGTTTGTGTGTGGTTGACAAAGTGGCAGTTCTTATTACTTTTTATATAAATTAAAGTAAGTATAATTCTTTTGTCGAATGCCTTACTGTAAGCACACAAATGTGGAGCGTTAGATATTTTCAATGAGTAGTTAATTAATTAATTTAAATTTAATATTAATAATTAATTTACTCATTCAAATTTAAGATAATTCATATGATATAATTGGTTTCTAGACTATAAGGAAGGAAAACGAATGGGTCTGGTAATGAACGAGGGCAAGACGAAATATCTCCTGTCAGCAAACAAACAGTCGTCACACTCGCGAATTGGCTCCCACTTCAGTGTTGACAGCCATAACTTCGAAGGTTAATATAGTTTCGTCTAAGAGATAGCGGCTAAGCTGATTAGGTGATGTCGTCCGAATGGATAAAAAGACTCCAGCTCTGAAAGTAGTCGACGCAGTACCCACCGGGAGAAGCAGAGGAAGACCTCCACTACAGGATGGCTCTAGACAAGCAACCATATATATGTAAAAATATATATGTATATAGTACATAAAAAAGCAACTGACTGACAAAAGATATTAAGATAATAACGGGGCATCTCGCCATGAGCGAAGTCAAGAGTGAACTCAAGTAGAACAAAAGACTGACAATCAAGTGTCCGGTTAATATTGGACACACGAGCAAGGCAAGTACTTACCAAAAAGCCACAGGATGAGAAGTGAGAGGAAAAGGGAGAGAGAGCAAATCAGTGATTGCAAGAAACTCTGTTTATACCATACACACATACATACATGTCTTACATATACATATACCATTGTAGACATGGTTACCGGTGTGTGCGTGCAGCTCAGCAAGAATTGATGGTTAATTAACTTTTGCTGATGCGTCAACCAAAGTGCTCCGCCTTTGACTTGTTCGCCCACCTTGTAAATGTCGAATAATACTTCTCGATGGTAAGTATGTCCTTCTGCTTGAAGGACAATAGTGTTAACCAACAACAAACTGTTTCTTAATGGTTTATATGAATGTACTGGTTATTTCTCGGAATGTTTGCCAAATTTATTCAACTTGGAAAGAGAAAGGAGAGTGGAGAGCAGATTCTTCTGTCGGCTTATTTCTGAAGTGCAACTGCTTTCCCTTCAAAGGTCTGAATAAGTCGTGAGTTAAGTTGCCTTAAAGAGAAGGAAGAATAGCTTCAGTTGTGACATATGTATACCTTGAGGGTTCGCAGCTGACAGGTTATTTTACACGCAGTATAGTGCCATAGTTCTTTTAGTTGAACGCATTGTAGACCTTCTGTCTCTTAGTACGTTTCTTAGTAAATTAACTAGAGTAAAAAATGGTATTTGCCCATGACAAATAATAAGATAGTACATAAAGATAAAGAGTAGAAAAGGCATGGAACTCAGAATTATTTAGCAACTCTCATCACAGAAATAGGTCGTCTGCGGATTGGCCATACTGTTTCCCAGTTGAATTCTAATTAGCTGATGGTTTCTTCCATATATATATTTCGAATTCTTCAAAATATATATTTACCATGCATTGTACTTATGAACAACTTTTGTACGACTGTAGGTTGAAACTGTTCGTTTTCAAAACTGAAAATATGGTACCGTAATTTATTTCCAGTATATACCATCCGGACCTAATTGCGTTCTGATTCCGTTAACATTTCCTGTTTACAACTTCTTGTTTGGCTGTCAAATCGGAAATGTGGTACCGTTATTTTATTTCCGATCTCGACCTACAATCGGCATGTTCCTTTTCCTGTGTATCATCTCCCGTTTGTTGTTTGTCACATCTGGAAATATTATACTGTTAATTCATTTTTTTCTACATTGCCGTTTGCAACTTCCGGTTAATATATTTCCGTTTCCGGTTTGCCACTTCCGATAATATTGTATCGATATTAAATTTCCTGTTTACAATTTCCGATTTCTTTTATTTCCGTTTCCGATAAACAACTTCCTTGCCCTACGATACCGTTAATTTATTTCCGGTATATACCACCATCCGGTCCAGATAATTTCCCGTGCCTACAACTGTATGGTCCCGAATATTTCCATCCATTTTCTATAAACATCTAAGAGAGATTTTGTGAGGTTTTGTCTCGTGGTCTCGGAAAATAATCCATGACAAATTTCGTGAAGATATTTTGTGAAATAAAAATGCTTTCATACAAGAAACTTGTTTTGATATTTGCTATGTTTGTCCAATATCAGCGTTTCCGACTACTCAGGAGCTTCTTAGGAGGGGACAGGTCGTAGGAAAAACTTCTAATTGATTCGATTCAAAAACGGAGAGATTAGTTTGCTTATATGCAGACTCAGCTCATCGCAATCCGAAGTTTTCTTCTTCGTGCTACAAACTTCATGGTAAACTTAATATGCTCTGGTTAGGATAGGAAAATATTATAAAGCTTTAATTATCTTACAGTTTCTAGCTAATGAGAGTTATATAAGCTGAGAGATATAATTTTTCACAAATTTTGACTTTGGTACTATGGAGCGGCCATGATCTATTGGTTTCATATCATAAAACATTGACTACTTTCCGATCCCCATAAATGTTGCATACCTTCATCTATCGACGAAATGTCGTGACTCCATCAGTATTCAGTTAAAGCGGTTCATTTTGATAACGTATTGTTTTATAAGAGATAAAAAGATGTATCTGCAACATGCCACCGATTATTAAATTCTATTTGTGTCAAGTCTTTTCCTTTTTGTATTTTTGAAATATCAGTAAGTTTCAAGTCGAAATTTTTTCACAGTATATATGTATATCACGCCAATCTCCTAATTTTTTTTGCTTATTTTTTTGTATAATAATAAGAATATCGTGACATTATTATTTCCAAATATCAACGCTAATATTTTGAGCAGTGTTCATCCCAGTTTCCACGTAGCGTAACAGAAAGTATTTAGAACTATTCAGTAGCAGACCCATTTGTCTCGCGTTTTGCCAGAGCCGGAAATTCACTTGCGAGCCTATTTGAGGTTGTATAATCTTCTTGTTTGTGGTATAACTTTATACATATATAGCCAACTTCTCTTTGCTTTATCGATTCTTGCCCAAGTTAAGGTAAATAAATATTTTGTTGTGAGATAAATTTACTTTTATTGAAGATTTCCTTATATTTGATTCGTTATGCTGGTGAATTCACGCGATAATTAATCTACCCATCAAATTTATAATTTCAAGAACTGTTTATTCGCTCTTCTTTTTGTACAACCAGCTGAGATGGTAAGATTCTGAAAAGCCAAGAATGTCCTGATCTCAGATATTCTTTTCCCTCAAGTAAATAATAATAAAACCAGAGTGATATCAGATCAGAGTACCAAGAACCATTGGTACGAATTTTTAGAACCAGATCAGTGACTGTTCATATTGGAAAGTCACATTAAAAAGTAATGTTTTTGTTGATCTGGACTCTACAGAGTAAGGAGGTGCAGATTATATTCTTCTTCTTTCACTGAATAAATTCTTCGAAGTAGTTCCAACATCATATCATTTGTTCTCATGCTTTGGTCAAAGTAAATTTTTGCTTATGTAAATTTCGTACATCAAGTTTAATGGACGGTATCTTAAGATTTACGCCGTTTCCTGAATTTTGTCAGACACTACGAGCACCCTATATTAGTACTCATTTAGTGACCCGCATGTGAACGGACCTCATCGCAAAATATAGATAGCTTTAGCTTCGACTTTAGGAGGAATTTTATGTCTCAACTAGATGTCACCTCGACCTGCCCGGATCGGATTTGTTCTTTTCTCCACAGAATTTAAGATTAAGAATTTGTAAAGGACCTATCTCGACTCGTCCTTAGATTTGTATATATGGGGAAACTTTTCGCAATTATTGGCATATATGTCATAAAGCTAAACTAGTGAGTCCAAAACGATACCTTTGTCTTCATTCAGAAGCCGAAAGAGGAAGATTTTGGATAATGTATGAATAATGAGAAAACTTATCATTTTCAAAATAAGACGCGTATAATATATAAATATTTTTTAGGCACTCCAAAAAAGTACCAATGGCTACAAAATACCTTCACCAACAAAGTGTCATTACCTACATGTACACTTTCATTGCTTCTTCTTTGCCAACGACAAAACGATTACACTGCCCATTGAAATATCTTGCCACAGGCATGGACAACTTTTCAGCCAGATGGAAAGGGCGGAAAACGCAGGAATTTCTGGGGTGTCGCTTGAGTAAGAAAAACTTTTTGTGTGATGTAAAAATACTTGGGAAATTGTCAAAATTACGTCAGGCCGAAAATAAGGCAGAATGAGCGGAAAGCATGCAATGCCAGCACACGAGTGCACACATTCAGATATTGTACATACAGACATCCGCTGGTGTAGTGAAGCAACACTGCTATTGCACACGTATAAATTGACTAAATTGCCCCTGCAAGCTCTAGAAGTGGCAACAATCCCACTCCACTCAAGCGTTGACATGGTATTTCGCCAACGACGTCTAGCCGGCGGCTGGATTGGTGCTGAAAGGCTTCAAAAAAACAAGAAAAGTGCGAGAAAAAATTGCGAAATTGCAGACATTGCCGCAAATACCCAAACAAAAAGACGAATACATATATTTTCAAACACGCACAAAAATTATTACATACATATATGTGTATATGTCTGCATATATATAAAAGTGAGCATCGCCAATTGTAAATTCTAGTGTAAAGTTTGACCCCTTCACAGAGCCAATACTACCATTTACATTTTAATGTATATACTCGTATGTACATATATATACATATACATATTTTTATGGTAGTGTGTATGTGCCTTGTAAATTCAAATGTTGTCACGCAAATTCTTGTAGCTGTAACAGACACAGCTCTTGGTGAGTTCTTGGTCCTGCTTTGGCCAGACTCGTTAGTCGACGACTGTTCACCTCTGAGCCAGGCTAACTGTCCTACCGCTTCTATTGGCCATGTGGCATTAAAAACCATTTATTGGCAATTTTTGCTTGGGGCGTAATGGAAAATAGTTTTATAACTGCTGTTGATTCTTGGTTTACCACACACAAACACAAATCTACTGGGCGTGTGGGGAGTTTAGTCAGCAAATTGGTCAAAAATGTTGAATAAAAATCGAAGTAGGCGTATGTGACTGTGCATTTACTTTACATTACTCCACAAAAATTAAGGTTTCTCTTTAGAAATTAACTAAAATATTTAGGAGTTATTTGGTGATTATGCATTTTAATATATAATCTGAAGTTTACAGATCAGTGTATAGAAGACACATTTTCTAACACTGTAAAATGTTTTTAGCATCATTTTCATCAACAAGATACCGTTAAATTTTTTTAAATTTTTAATGATTTCTGGGTCCATTTTACCGAAGGACCTCTACCCAAATCATTCATTATCTTAGAATTACCTTGTATTTAACATGATAGTATTTTAGTTATTTCTATATTCTCACTTCACACACATTTTGGTTCGTTTATATCTATTAAGGCACATGCTTGTGGTCAATGATATAGGCGACTTTTATTACATGCCACACAGTTTACTCTATTAAAAAGTTGGTAAATTGATATCTAAGTAGCCGAAAGTTCAAGATTTTGTGGGCAAAATTCAATGAAAACCACTCAATAATGTTGTAAAAAATCTGTAAGACACTGCTTAGAAGCATGTTAAGTCACTTGAGACTTGAACTTCCACAAGCGCTGCTAGTGGCCATCGTAGCCTGCATCTGAGTGCCTTTTCCTTGTTGACTTCACACCTTTTTATGCAATTTTAAATTTTATTGCACAGTTTTATAAACTATTTTTCTAATATCACCCATACATAGTTCCACATATACTTGCTTTTCTTCGACTATTTTCCAAATATTTTACAAATTGTCACACTTGTTAGCCAGTTAGTCAGCCAGCCACGTACTTAAATCTACATTCTTATACAATAACTCGCACATTTTTATCCTCTTACGGCATGCATGTATCAAAAAAACTACATATTTATGTTAGTGCGTGTGCATCTGAGACAGGTGACTAATAAAAATATATGAAAGTATTTGCAGCTACTCTCTATGGGTGTGTATATGTACATACATGCACTTTTGGTAAGAGTCATGGCGGGAAGCCTTGGTTAGTTGAACGTTTGCAATATTTGCACGTCCTACAATGAAATTCGACAGCTTGCAGTAAAATGAAAAACCATGTGCAGGTAAAAATATGTGATATTCTTGTTGTTGTTGGTATTGTAGTAAAACTCAGCTAAAGTTTTGTGGGATTCGATATATTGAATCCCATTTTATATGAAAATACTGGAAGCATACTCTAGATATTACATTTTTTTAACATTGTGTCAAGACTAACTCGTCGAAAAACACCGAAAGATGCGCGTCAACCTTTAGATTACTCAACGGATCTAGGAGATTTCCTGATGAGCCCCGAAGAGTTGTAAAAATACCAAGAAGTGAAAGTCACCACCTCATGTAATGAAAAAACAGAAAGTTGGTAGATGTAAGCATGTTTCCTGTTAGTTTTCTTAAACTGAAAATTTTAATGCTGGGAGGGTTTTATAAGGTCTTTGAAATAAATCAGCAAATATTATGGTTTCAATAAATCTAAAAGCTCAAGACCTTAATATTTTAGTGCCTTTATCTGTAATTTCAGACAGCGTTCATCCACAAAATTCATAAAGTTTCCTCAGCATTAAAAAGTCGAATTAAAACATATGGTAATTAGCTGGCACTAAATGAATTGCTTTCATGAACTTTGCGTGAAAATTCAGGTTGTTTTTTAAAAAGAAGAAAAAAATGCAATTTGGTTTTCATTTAAGAATCTATTGCGAATATGGAAGAATTGTTCATACTGCGTAGCAGCGATGAGTTTTGAAAGTCGGAGCTCCATGTGCCTGATTTCGTAGACGCCTTTGTTTTTGAATTCAGTTTTGTTTGTTTTTTTATACGTGGTAACAGAGAGCTTCTTCTTAAAATTAAAAAAAAAAAATTAAAATAATAGCACTCTTCATTATAGCATAATGAAAAGACTAACAATAAAGCAAGAAAAAATGTATTTGCTCTCACTATCCTTTTATTTCCTATCTTCAGTGAAATGAATACTTGCTCTATTATGATATTTTTCCAAGCTTCCACAACCAGTGCACGAAACGTCTGCACCAATTGAATCAGAATTCGTTTCTTATAACCACATTTTATATCTGCAATTATAAATTTAATTTAATTTTTTTTACTTTTACTGCAGTTTCTTTATCTGTTTGGCGATTTCACATATCCACCAATGCATACTTTATTGGTCCTGCGATTTCAGTCAAGTGAAATCAGCTATTTATGCATACACTTGGTGCAGATATCTCGAGCAAATATTTAAGTAGAGTTATGCTTACGCAATCTTATGCCTACACCGACATATCCAATTATGGGACTGCATATATGCCTTACTGTAATTAATGTTACTCACACTCACAGTTTTAAATCAAAGATATATTCCTTAATAATATTTTTGCTTCTTTCTGCTTGCAGCGTTATCTTTCAATACGCCATGTAATGTTGTAGGAAATTAACGACTGTTATGAAATTTGCTGTGTTTTTGTTTTATCGAAAAAGAAACTATGTATATACTGTTATGTCATATTACGGTTGAATACATTATCGCACATATCAATTCATTTTAATCGCCTCTGCCATGGACATAAGAGACATTTTCATTAAATTTCGAGGAATTCATATTTCATATTTATTTCTTGCTGAAAAGCAATTTATTCTCTGATGGGCGCAATAAAGGTGTGAATTTTTATTTGCATTAAGCATTTACGCCGACTGTGGGTTATTTCATCATATGTATTTAGTATACGGGTAAATATGTTGAAGGAAAATATGATTATTAAATTTCAGGGTTTAATTAAGAAAATTATGTATGTATATCTTTAGCTTCTTCGTATTTAAAGTAGAATGGATGCATTCTTAACTATGAGCTGAGCTCCTGCCTGTTAAACGTTCTTGAAAAATATTTACTCATCACCTAAAAATTAAGTTTAGAACTAATTCGAATGTCACTAGTTGGCTACTAGTTCATTACAAAATAGTCTGAAAAATTTTACAAGAAGTTAAATTGTTATTGTTGCTCTTCGTCATTTATATTTTTATTTTTTGTAGCGAAGAAGTATTATTTGTTGAATAGAATTTCTGTATAGCGACTACTTCAACCATTTGGCTTAAAAATTATGGAAAATATAAAGATAATCAGTGACAAAATAAAATTAATAAGTATATAAATCAGCATAAAGACACCATTATCATGATAGTTGGGTCTATGTTAATAGACTGGATCCACAAAATTTCGCAAAGCTATGTTTTATGTCACAATAAAAGCAAAACGGACTTTCATAACCAATTGTTTTTCCGGAAACATATTATTTATATTCTCCCTTATGTTTAAGAAGCACATGCTAAGCAATACAGCACACCTCAGCATGAAATTTGACTGCTTTATACTCTCCAACGTGGCAACTAGGCGGTTTACCTAAAGCAAAACAGACGCAAACGCAAAGTGGTAAGCGAGTACACGAAAATATAAATTCAAAGGAAAAATTAAGAAAAAAAATAATAAAACCTGCGGTGGAAAATAACTAAAATATAAACTAGCAGTTTAAAATAAAAGAAAACATGCAGCTAAATAAATGCATTCTAAATGGAGAAAAATAGTTAAAAGCAAAACAAAATTAACGCAAAGTGTGTGTGTGTTAAATAGAGAAAATTATTGCGGCTGCTGCGGAAACAACTCGGACGGCACGCCGACTAGCTAGCTGCAAGTTTACTCAACACAAATTAAATACAAACCAAACAATCTGCAGCAGACAAACTCGAAATTTGTAAAGCGTACATAAAATAACAATATAAAACAGAAGTGATATTGAAGGTAAGTTGCGTGAAAACAGAGTTGTATTAGTAGCGGCTGTAAAGACAGACAATAAAAATATATAAACATTTCTACAAATCTGTTGGGAAAAGTATTTTTAAAAGTTTTGCCGTAAAATGGCACACAGAAGAAAAAAATTTAAACTTAATTACCGCGCAATTAGCTGAAAACAATGAAATGCAGAAAAACTTACACGAAATATGTATACGTTGAAGGAAAATTGAATTTTTTAGTCTACAGCATAAATTAGTAAACTAAGTATTTACAGATACTCCTAGTGCCTTGTGTATGTATGAGAAATATAGTGCAAAAATAGAAGAAAGGTAACTCTTATTGAGCTTATAGTGTCATAGAACACCAATTGTGGAATACTTGTACAAAAAATAGTAATAAAAAAAGTAGTAAACTTAATTCCAAGCCCGCACAAATTAAACTAAATATAATTTTGCCCTTCGAAAACACTCCACAGGGTGATACATATTGGTAACATCACATTAAGACAACTAAGCACTAACTGATTAGTGAATACAGATACTCTATGGGACTGCATAGAAAAGCTTAAATAAATTTGAAGTCCACTGAATATTAATTGAGTAATTAGTGAATATACTCCAATATATAGTTTAAGTAAATTTAAAGTCAGTGTAATGTCAATTAAATGCTAATTTGGTAATTAGAAAAGTTTTCGATTGTGAGATAAACGCTAAGGAGTTGAATTGATGAAATTGTCTTAATTACAAATTAAAGGCTCTGATATAGTTGACAAATAATATAGAAATTTAAAAAAAGTATCAGAAATCATAAAACCTAAAGCATAATTTCGTTAAAAAATATTTTCTATATGTAATAATATAGAAAGTACTGGATGTAATTTCGATCACAAGGTATGAACCAGAGACTCCATTCGAAGCGCCATGGAAAATTATGGTTGAAAAGGTCAACATATTTTTTTACCCATGTATTGCTTAGATAAGCATAAAAAATAAAAACAAGAGAAAACTTGAATTTTTTGGATTCTTTAATAGCATACAAGTGTAAAAAAAAATATATAACTCGATTCTGATCGATCAGTTTATATAGCAGCTATATACTACAGTGGTTCCATCTGACCAATGAATTTTTCACAATTTTCGGGAAGGTTTAAAATATTGTGTAATATGTAATAATACTTGTTTGTAGCAGTAAATAAAAATAGTAGTAGAAATATTTAAAAAAAGTAGTAGAGTAAATTTGCTTAAATTTTATTAGGTCTTAATTTTTGATAAATATAAATATGGTAGTAGTAGCATAAATTAGTTGTAGTACACAGAAATAGAAATATCTTTAAAACTAGTGTAATAAATATTTATGAAAGTAGTAATATAAATAATAATATGCTTTATATGATGTAATATTTTTTAAATATAAAGTGGAATTTTTGATATTTTTTTGATATTAAAATTTTTTTTTTTTAATTATATATAACATGTATACTAAATCCCATCATTTTAGAGTTGATACACTCTCTTATAACTAACTATATGTACATACATATATACTTGAATCACATTACTAACCGACGACTTGGTGGGCGATGAAAGCATCACCAATGGCGATCTTTCGATGCTGTCCTCATACATTTAAGCTGTCGAGTTTAATTCCTTTTACTAAAAATATATGTACATATATCCGTATTGTTGTCATTTCTTCTAATATTGTTTTTTTCGTATCTTTTTAAACGGCTTTTAATCGTCCTTTTCATACACATACATGCGTATGTATGTACTACTTGCTAGCCTACATTTGCGAGTTCACTGTTTTATACATATCATTTCATTTGTTTGCATTTTATGCGAAATTAGTTTCCCGCAGCGTTCTCTGTTTAAATGCTTGAAACAAATTGAACAAAATTAAATTATTTTAATTGTATTTAAGTTACCCGAAAGGCAAAATAAGGCTGACGAATGAATTAGTTGATGTTGTTGAAAAATGCTGGATTGTATTATACATATACATACAATAGTAGTGTGTATATTTTTAAGTATGTATTGGTGTGTATTTATGTGTAGATATTGTTTATATTTCTTGCGTCATATTGACTCGGAAGTTATTTAATTATAATTGTTGCAATTATGCAAAAATCTTCAAATTAATATCAAAAGAACTACAAAACATATTTTTTTATAGAATAATATTCGAAAAAATGGGATATGTGGATTGCAGATAACAGTTATATGAATGAAATATATTAAAGGAATTATTCAATTCTCTAACATTTTTGGATTTCGTTAAATTTCCAGCAATATGATTTTTAGAAAATGTTGTTTAATAATATAATTTTCTAATATTTAAACAAAATATATATAAAATCAGTAATCATAAAATTTATTTTCATCATATATTCTTTTATATAAATGTTGAATAAAATGCTGACTTACACATGTGTCAATTGATCTATTAAGGTAACTTAAAGAGAGCAATCCCATATTTTTACCTTTTTTGTTGTGTTAAAGTCAAACTCGAAAGCGTGAAAATAATAAATGTGGAACAACTTCTGCTGAAAAACTCCCTTGCAACTGGTGAGTCATTTAACTGAGGTAATTGAAAGCGTTTTAATTTAATTGCACTTTAAATGAGTTAATTTCACTTTGAACGCACAGGCAAAGAGATAAATACGAGAACGCACAGACACGCCAAAAAAAACAACAAAACTAAAAGTTAAAACAAGTACAAAAATGTTGTAAAAATAACAAAAATCGCACAAAAACAACAAAAAATCGTAAAACAACAATAATAAAATAAAAACAACAAGGGATGTGCCTGCAATGAACTTCTGACCACGCAGTGTAAACGGTCAACGGGGCGTATGAGTGACCGTTCACGGGCAAGTTAATAAACGAGCGTCAGCAAATAAACTCAGTTAGTTGTCACACGCACACAGAACTATATTTCTGAAGTTTTGAGCATAATACTATATGTGCTGAGCGTTAGAAAAAAGTATTGATTCTTTATCCAAAAAGCTTTATATATTAGTACGAGTATATTAAGACCAGGCTTAGCAGTAATGCATTAAAAGAACAATTGAAATAATGTTTAAAATATTGTTATTGTTGTTTTTTTGTTTTATTAATATCATAGTGCTTTTCATCGTTTGACTAGCGCAAGTGAAATTCCTTTGCACGTGTACCCATAGCTGGTAAAATTTAAACCCAACTGAGAAAAAGCACATTATTTGCACTCAAATGCTCATATACACAGGCATATTTATTTGTATGTATGTAGGTTCCTATATATATTTCTGGCCTAATAATGTAAATAGGCATATTTATCAACGAAAATGTTTTTTTTTTATTTTTTGTTTGTTTTTGTTTGTTTTTGTCGATTGCTGTTTTGTTTCGGGCTCATACGCATAGATCCATGATTCGTCACCTGTGACGATCTTATAAACGTCTTTTGAAACACCGCGATCGTATTTTTTCAACATTTCTTTATACCAATCCACACGAACCTTTTTTTGAGCGATTGTCAAATTGTGCGGGATCCAGCGAGAACAAACCTTTTTTACGGCCAGGAGTTCATGCAATATCGAATGTATGCTGGTGGGAGAAATGCATAGGCATGCCTCTACAGACAATTTGACATTTTAATGTGATTATGTGTGTAAGTGTGCCGTTAGATGCACATTCTTTTGTGGCTTTGGCATAATATTTACACAAATTTACATGTAAACACATATTTATATTCAAATACTTTTGGATTACTTGCATAGGAACAGAAAAAAGTATGTGGCGTTTTGGAAACAATTTTGGTAATATGATTTGTGTGGAGTTTTGTAAAGATTTGAGTTCTTTTTTGGTGATTTTTTTGTTTTACTTAGTTATTTATTATTGAAATAAATTGTGTTTGAAATATGTGTTTGATATATAATTGTCACTTTTAAGAAATTATATTTTTCAGTAGTCGACTTTAACTTTCAACATTTTCAGCTTAGTAAATTTATCATATTTATCAGCAATATTTTTTATTCTTTGAAATAATGTTTAAGCATCAACACACAGGAATACATTTATGTATACACTGGTGTCCGGAAAACCGCGAAAATAAAATTCATTTGAAAAGCAAATCGCAGCGACAAGCGCAGTTGTAAGCGTTCGTCTGAGTTTTATCGACTTTGATTTTTCGGCTCATAAATTAACGCAAACCTGAAATAGGAAGTGATATGCACTTGGAAATGCAATAAAAAATGCTAATCATGTAATAGCATTAACAAATTAATAATGAAATAAATCGCAAAAATACATGAAATATGTTTTTATATATGTAAGAGTGTGTGTAAAAATGTTAGTACGGATTCGGTAAAATTATTATCCGCTTCAGTAAGAGTATAACTGCTAGGAAATCAAACAAATGCTCTTACAATAAAATTTATTCAATTTGTATTTCATTACATATCCTCAGGCGCACTCGCTTATTTTACGTGCTTTCAAACACAATACAGATATAATGTTAAATGTATACGAACCAAAAAAAAGCAACTTGAATGCATAAATTTGTTAAATGAAACACAATAAATCGAAAGACACTCAAACTACTATTTGATGGCGCGCGAGTTAAATTGTGCAAATGCATTGGATCTGACTGACAACAACGATTGTGCAGATTTATGTCTATGTGCATAGCGCATATGTGTACCAATAACTAAATACACAATCAAATGTTAATCTACAGCTGCATGTTTGCTTGTATATTGAAATTTTTAGTTGCACATATTTGCTTTGGAAATTTAAAAAAGTGCCGACCAGCGTTGATTTGCCGCGAAAAGGGTTGCGAAAAAATTGGCACAAAACACGAAAGAGTAAAAAAATAAAACAAATAATGGGCTGTCACAAAAGTCTTGCGGTATTTTTATTGAATTTTTTTTTGGTTGAAATTGAAATGAATTTTTGATGACTCGTGCCCAGCTCTTGACCGATGCTACGGCTGCCGGTCTCTTTCGACCAATTCAGCGATTTTATCGCAATTTTCGACGACAGGCCTTCCGGAGCGTGACGCATCTTCGACCACCTCTACACCAGAACGCAAACGTTGAAACCATCATTGTGAGGAGGAAATGGAAACTGTATCGGGTCCATAAACTGCACAAATTTTATTGGCGGCTTGAGATGCATTTTTGCCTTTATCGTAGTAGTACTGTAAAATATGCCGTATTTTCTCTTTATTTTGCTCCATGTTTGCGACGCTATAACTCACGAACGACTTAAAAGAAACGACAATCAATCAAACATGTATTAGCGCGTGAAATGAGCTTTCCAAAAAGGTATAGCATGACCCGACGCGACGAATAAAACTAGCACTACGCGCTTTCAGCGCAAACTAGCGAAAATACCGCAAGACTTTTTTGACAACCTAATATTTCGGCCGCACCGAAGCTGCAATAGCATTTACAAAAAAAAAAAATTCCATGAAAAACTAAATTTTTATCGGTAAGTTTTTATGGCAGCTATGTATATGCTATAGCGATACGATATCGCCGTTTTCGAAAAATGAGAAGCTTTTTTGGGAGAAAAAAAAGAACGTGTGAAATATTTCAAATTGATTTCTACAAAAACTGAGAAGTAGTTGTCGTAAGTTCTGGCAGCTCGTCTGTAGACTTGTGGCGGCGATCAGTTATACATATTTAAAGTGTCTCCTGATTTTTCTTCTGGGTGTAACAAGTTCTGTGCCACAGTTAATATACGCTGCTCAGTGTATAAAATTCAACAATGAGCAAGTACATGGCGCCGCGGGGTCGCGTTCACCGAAATGCATAGATGATTGAATGTGGTATGAAAACTTGCATCGTTTTTGCTGTGTTTTTATTCGTAAAGGGGTTTTCAGTTTGATTTTCAATTTTGAGTCTCGCATTTTATATTTGATTGTTAAATTAAAGCTCTTTTATATTAACTAGCGAAAAGCATACAATGCCGACAATGCTGGGAGGTTGTTGCTTGTTTTTGTTAGCACAATTTGGATTGACCACTCTTTGCAGAGTTATTTTCGTTGTAATGGTCAATATTTCGCTTCATCAACTATAAGCTACAATGAGAGTTTGTGAGAGCGAACAATAATGTGTTTTACTGACGGATATATTTTTCGCCACAAAATGTTTTGTAGTTCAATTTAGTCTTCAATAGAAATGTTTGTGATTGTGCTATTAATAGCCACATACAATTTAAGACTAATTGTCCGTCATATGAACCATTTAATTTGCACTCGGAATCTGTTTTTGTTTTAGAAAATAAATAATGTTAGACCACTTTAAAAAACGTTTATTCAGAAAAAGTTTTAAGTTTTGAAAAATTTGTTTTCTCTACTTAAAGATTATAAAATCTACTCAAACTTGTCGAAAAATTTTCCATGTCTCATTGCTAAAGAAAAGTTAAAGATATCGAGTTATTGACGAAACAATTTGATATGATCTACGCCATTGTGATCAAGTGCTTTTCATGGTTAACTAACAATTTTGCTAACAATTTATTGCTCTTCCATTAGAGCAATTCGGATTTAATTTCTTTAGCTGTGAAATCTTCAATTTCTATTGAAATATTTTATAAACATTTTTATTTGCTTTAAATTCTTCTAAAATCCTGTAAAAACTATATCTCACCAACCTTAATCGGCTTTCCCAAAGCAATGTAAGAATATATATACTTTCAGCAAACGCATGCTTAAAGCTGAACCCAAAAAGAGCAAACAAACTCTATTCTGAACTATTCGAAAGCCGGAAAGTCCACGTTCACTTTAGCTTTTGTTGTTTTTGACTTTGGACACGCACATTTTTCATACATATACTGTTTTCAGAGACATGTTTAAAACAAATCGAATTAAATGGTCCATCGTTTACCTATTTTTTTAAATTTCAATCACGTTTTGTTTTACAGTTTTTCGAACACTATCGAAAACTTTCCCGACTCACTGCGCTGGCTTTTGCGGTGTGCCTTTCAGCAGTTGACAAATACCATCGAACTGAATGTGAATAAAGTCAACTGAATTTGCGCGGGTTTTTTCACAGTAAAAAGTGAACTAAACCGAAGCGAGGAAAATAGAAAAAAAATACAAACGCAATAGCAAAACGATAGTTGACGAAAAAAACAACAAATTGTGAACAAAATTGGTAAAAAGTATAGATTTTTATTGCATGACATGAAAAAAAGGAGGACAAGTTCACATATTCGAAAATATCGCGTTAGTTCAGTGTGCAGTGAAAGCAATTAGTGTGGACAAAACGTTGTTGTGCGCGGCCGTGTTCATGGTTTCGGTAAGGTCACTCCGATACCACCACCGTCATCACCACCACCAACTATTCCAAATAACCGCTTTACTCAACAGCTTGTAATAGGATTTTAGTTCGGCGAGTCAACGCCTCGAGTGCAAGTCACTTCGATTGACCACAAAGCGATGCAGATCCGCAATTCAAACGGTTCACAAATCACCAGGTTGAACAGAGGGTATTTTTCATACCGATTTGCGACTGTGTGTTACACAAAGACAAATTGTACGTGGGTTTGTAATTTTTTGGTTTTAAAAATCGTTATTTGCTTTGAGTACTTTTTTTGTTGTAACTGCATTAAAAATAAAATGTGGTATTATCTAAATGCTGCTATTATCAAATTGAAAGGTGAATTTTGTCCATTTCATCTCCTTCAAAGCAGCGGGAGGAGGCTGCAATACACTTATACCAACGAATTTTTCAGTCATCGTTGCACTTGGAAAAATCCTTCGTCATGTTGGCCATCAGAGCATTCTTCGATTCAGCTTTTATATCCTCAATTGCGTCAAAACGGTGTCCGCGGAGTGGTCGTGTGAATTTGCTGAATAGCCACAAGTTACACGAAGGTAAATCAGGTGAATCCGGTGGTTGCGGCAAAATGTTAGTTGAAAATGTGACAAAATGATCACAAATAACCAATGCAGTATGAGACGGTGAATTAACGCACTTCTTTGTTCAATAAATTCAGACATAGTAAAAAAATCGAAGAATTCGCTTTTAGAGCCTCACAAAACGACGCGTATCTCAAATACTAATGAATATTTTAACGCGAAATTAAGCGTAGATGTCACTAATTATACTACCAGCGTACAGAAAGAAAAATATACCGATTCGAAGAACACGCGAAGTATAAACTAAAAATTCACCTTTCAAATTGATCACAGTAGTATAACTACAAAAAAATTGTAAAAGTAGAAATAAAGACATGCCCTTAGGGGCCGGATGGGAATTATTAGAGCAATGCATCGGAGAACAGAATACCAATTGGAAGAAATATTTTTAAGTGCATTTGAATATTATAGATCATTTACAAAGACTAAAGGTATGCACTAATTATTATTATTATTTTATAATCTAGAGAGACAGCGTCTTTAATGGGCGTCATAAAACGCTGAATTTGATCTCTTGTGTAATATAAAAGCAAATAATAATTATGAAAAGTTTTTATGAATTAATTTCTAGGCACCGAATCATTTTAGCAATCAAAACGTCAAGTATTCGACTTTCCAAACATTTATAGCAAATTTAAGAAAAATCTCGCTTTTATTCCTTATTCCTTTTCCTGCATCTTTCTAAGCGTTAATTGCTAAAAGTTTTACTTCAGCATTGCTCACTTTGTTGCATATGCTTGCGCTTGTTCAAACAGTTAACATACTTCCAAGAGTACATACGCATTTACATGCACGCATTTTTATATGCATGTGAATGCTTACCAACACTTATGCGCTTTAATAGGATTTAATTGAATTTGCTGATTTTTGCCTTCGACACCAATAGCAAAAACTCTAATTATAAGCGTGTTAGAGCGCATTTTGCGCTTTCAAATTCAGGAAAAGTGCAAGTGTTAGCAACACTTTGCGGAACTTCAATTGCGTAAAAAATTAAAATAAACGAGAAAACAAACATGCATATTTTTTTAACTTTTCAGGTAAAAGTAAAATGGGTTTCAGGTGTAAAGTTAATTTGTGTTCCTGAAGTGGATATGTTGTTTTTGAAGGGTAAATTTCAATTGTAAACGCTACTGCAGAAATTATTTTAAAGAGTGGACTGAATATCAAGACATGTTGAAGGCAAACACATCTGTTGCATATTTCCATTTTTGATTATTTTCTGTGTCTTCTAGTCGTTTGAGATATTCTATTGTTCATATTTTTATCAGTTATCTGTAAGTCGGTTGAGAATTGCAGATGTAGCGTAAGAGTTAAAGAAAAGTATAAAAAATCTCAGCTTATGACTTGTAAGCCTTTTAGACTGAATAAGGTCTCAATTAAGGTATACAGAAATTCGTATATCTCAGTTTACTTAAGCTTGTATGGGATTTAAACTATGCTAGAAATTTAAAAAATGTGTACAAAGGGAAAAAACCCCTTTGTTTGATTTAATTTTAATATTTGAGGATATTTAATTGAAACAATTCATACTTATTTTGAAAATTTAACCTTGCCTTTCCCAGTAAAAAACGATGCTTAAATTCGTTGCTAAACCAATAGATTTAAAAGCTATCAATATTAACTATTTTAGAATATGGGCAATATTCTATATATGTATATATGATTTATAATGCTTTTTTTAATTGTTGAAAAGGCTTAACTATCCAAGGCAATTCTACCATTTACGATCAAATTACTAAACAAAGTGTTTTGTTTGTTTTTTGATATTTACAAGTCGAAACTCAAACTGCAAACTTTTAGAAAACAAAATTTTACAAAAAATTTTACTTATTTTTGCTACTAACAGCATCTAAAAATTTTAGTAGCGCTAATTTATTTATTAAAATTAAATGATTTGTAGCTTTGTTATGTTATTTTTATAAATTAATTGAACTTAACAAAGTACGTACGTGAAGGCTTCCAAGCAACTCACATTTTATGCGTCGAAAAGTAACTACTTACAGCAGTACTGGTACATATCCTAAATATTGTATGTCAAAATATTTCTTAATTTTTTCTGTCCAAACTATATTTCTTTGACCTATTTATCTCCACTGCATAGTTTCATAGAAGAGATCTGCTGCCATTTGATTTATTTTAAATACATACAAGGTCTGTCGCAAGAGAAACAGAACTTTTTCTGGTGGCGCCACCTATTTGTGGGTATATGAAATAAAAAGTTTGATCTCCTGTTGATATTTCGTAAAAATTTTAAGACAATTGGATAACTACAATCGATGTTATCGATCAAAAAGTGACAGCAGCTTCTGGTCATCGGTCGTAAAATACAAAGAGCAAATATTAAATTTTGTTTTTAACTTGGGAAAACGTTTACTGAAACATTTCAAATGATGAAAAAAGTTTATGGTGATCAGTGCCTATCCCGTAGTAATGTGCATGAGTGGTTTAAGCGATTCCAAGAAGCTCGCGAGGACCTCTGTGACGATCAGAAGTCGGTCGTCTTCAGAAGTCAAAAATAAAGGCAATGCTGATTTGTTTCACGATTCCGAGGGTATTGTACATCGAGAGTTCGTCCCACCTGGCCAAACGATTAACGCTGTGTTTTACCTTGGTGTTATGAGGCGTCTTTTGTCACGCATTCGTCGTGCTCGACCACAATACCGTGAGGCAGGGTCTTGGCGCCTGTTGCACGATAATGCGCCGTGTCATCGGTCGACGCTTGTCACTGATTTTTTGACAAAAAAACTCCATATTAACCATTAATCACTCACCCTACTCACCTTAACTGGCACCCTGTGATTTTTACCTATTTGGAAAACTTCATTTGCCCACGAAAGGACACTGGTTTCGGGACATTTCAGCTATCCAAAAGGCGTCGACCGATATTCTCAAGAGCATTCCGAAAAATGACCTTAAACACTCATTTGAAATGCTAATTGACCGGGCTATACGCTGTATCGAAGCACAAGGAAACTACTTTGAATAAAATAATATAACTTTTGAAAAGTATCAATTTTTTGTTGTTTTTTTTAACGGTCCTGTTTCTTTTGCGACAGACCTTGTATATACTAATAGTACCGTTACTGCTGCGCACATACGGCATTGTTGTGTGCAACATCTGACGGCAGGCCATTAAAGCCACACTACGTAATAACATTACATAATTATATAATAATAAAGAGAAATGGCGAAAAAATGCTTGTCACACGAAACTTTTGTGTCTGTGTATATATATATGTGTGTACTGTTTATAATTTATCATAAGAAGTGTTGTAAAGACACGAAAGTTTTAATTGCCATTCGCTGACGTAAATTCAAATACATGAATATGTTTCATTTATATATTTACATTCATCTGTACATATATACATTAGTTTACAAGTGTCGGCGAGTGTATTAAATTTCATACAAACACAAATATTAATATATGCTTATATGTATATACATATCTATATGTTTGTATGTTGTATTGAAAGCGTGGTGTGGTAAGCAGCCTAAGATGTTCCGAAGCATTTTGCAATGCAAATAAGGCTACGGAATTCCCGCAGTCAAGAGCAACAACATTTGGCCCACACTTTGAAATTAATTTTCCGCAATTCCATGCTTCGGAAATGATTTCGTATGCAAATTTCGACATACGAAACTATAAGTATATAAATATATAAGTATAAGCACAACGTACGAGAAACACATGCTTTGTGGCAAGCGCCGTTCAAGTGACATACTTATATATAAGAAACTTAAATGCAGACAAGCTGTAAAGAGAGTCGGGTTTATAGTAGAGCTCTTGAAAACCGAAACATTATTTTCACGTCTCTGTTAACTTAATACGTTCTCCATTTTAGTCTGCAGTAAATAACCAAAACGAAAGTCTTGATGTTGCCATAAGAAGCTATTAGCATATTTGTCTGTGTATGTATATCAATATATAAGTAAGTACGCATGCATGAATGTGTGTATCTCTACTTTGTGCCTTATAATAAACATCTGTTGGGCATCAGTCAACACTTTCATTTAGTATTACGTCGACCATTTCTTCAGCCCACTTACAAAGATACACACAAACATTCTAAAACTACCACATACCTTTCTCCAATTGCATTTGTGTGCGCTGATTTGTGTGGCTGTCTTTTTGTGATTTATTGCATTCGTGTGCCAGATTTTACTGACGATTTATTACATACGTCTACACAAATATATACACAAGCACAGGAACGCTGATAAGCACATACAAGGTGAGTTCCAAAGTAAACAGGACTTTTTCAATCTAGCGCCCCCTGGTGGCACCATCTAATAGAATCAGCTATCTTTATCGAATGTCCAGTGAGAATTTCATGATATTTCATTGATTGCAAGTGAAGCTATTGCGTTTTAGGTGTCAGTATGTTTGTGTTATCGGTACGAAAATGAGCTTCGAACATAGAGTCAACATTCAATTTTGTTTTAAAATTGATAACACTTTTACCGAAACGTTTTAATTGATGAAACAAGTTTATGGCAATGATTCCTATTACGTAACAGAGTGCACGAGTGGTTTCAACGTTTTCAAAGTGGTCGTGAGGACATAAATGACGATCAACATGTGGGCCAATCAAAATCCGTGATCACCGGAAATTCCATCGAAACTGTGCGTGAATTCATAAAAAATCAGCCGAAATAATCACTGAAATTCATGGAAATGGAATTGAACATCTCCAAAACATCGATTTATCGCATTTTGGCCGAACATTTGGTCTTACGAAAGGTGTGTGCACGATTTGTTCCGCACAAATTGACTGACGACCAAAAATTTCTCAGAATCCAACATTCGATCGACGCTTGTAACCAATTATTTGATCAAAAATCACATTTTAACCATTAATCACTCCCAGTATTCACCTGATTTGGCAAAGAGTGTCTTCTTCCTTTTCGAAAAAATGCATTTGCCCATGAAAGGAAAGCGTTATGCAGACGCAGAGGCCATTAAAGGGCTTGCACCGGCATACTGGTGGCCATACTGGCCAACGAGGTAATACACTCGTTCGACATGATTTTGGACTTTTTAAAAACTGTATTGAAGCAGATGGATATTATTTTGAATAAAATAAATTGATTTTGCCGAAAAAAAACATTTGTTCTGTTTTTTTTAAGTCCTGTTTACGTTCCTAAAATTAGCCATCTAAATGAAAGGTTTTAGCTTAGGTACAAATTTCTTAGTCTTAAATATATTTTTTTCGCTACTCTAGTATGAAAATATTAACCTTAATTTAAGTAAAATTAAACAATATGGAAGTACTTGTTAATAACATAGGCAATGAGGTTTTGAAAATCGAGAACTTCGAAAAGAAATCGCAAAAACAAGGTTATGGATTGTTAATGAATATCACCAAAATTATTCTTAAATTGGTACAAAAGCTCATGGAAGCAGTTTTGTGTACCAACTTCGGAAGGCACGACCATATCTTATTCTCTTCAACTCATATCTCCAAAAAATCTCAAATCTGTTTATCGATGACTGTTTTCGCTTTTTCTAAGTACAATATGAAGTAGGTGAAAGGCGTTTCTTGCAAATAAGACGAATTTTCAGTCCCGATCATATATCCCATATTTTCTATATGGAAATTCCTTTAATAGTCACTGCCACTGTATATTGATCGGGATTGAATAGAATAGCAGTACCCATTCTAACAGAAAAAATGTGAGATGTGAATGAATGGCTTTATTCATAAAATTTTTTAGACTATGTCAGTTTAAGTTAAAAGGTCGATCCAAAACGGATTCTACTAGAATGGCTGAGAACGCCGCTCTATAGCTAAATTATTCCAAGTAATGTTCGAAAGGCTCTCAAAATTGACATTGTCAATCCTTGAGAACTTGCCAAAAATTATTAAAGCGGCTTATTTCAATTCTGGCTATTTTGCCAGCATCACCAAAGATATGACTGAGGAGATGTTGCAACCTCAGTCTAGGATAAAGAAAGTGAATAGGTAAACTTCACCTTCTTCAATATATCTTTAACAGTTTTCCGACAGCATTTCCCCTTAATATATATTTATATATAATACTTTCCTATATATATTAGCCTGCATACTTGACATTCATATATGCACAAGCAAATACTCAATTCGATATCACATCTGTTGACCACATAAATATTTGAAATGTGTCACAAAGTCTTCTCGCAATGGCGAGAGTTCCGTCGAATTCGAACATAAAGTGCATGATGACTGACTACAAATTTATACACATACATATATATGATATATACTCTATATATATATATATATCGTTGCAACAGAAGTGATGCAGCAGTCTCACTCATTTTTACATGCAAGTGTGTGCGCGTCACGCATGTGACAGTTGCACACGTGTTTTGTGTTTTAGTCTCCCTTTTGGCCGAAATTCAACATTCACAGGAACAAACCAGCAAAACCTAGTAGTGATTATAACTGTAAGCATATAAGCTGTAAAACACATGTGTCCGCTACAACTGTACATGCATACGAAGTAAGCATGCGTGCCACACGCTGAAAATGGCATCACGTTGATGATGATGTGATGTGGCGCAGGTCTGAATTCAACAACCGGAAAAGGAATTTTAGTCTACTAAGCGCATAAGTACAACTGGTCAAAGTCATCGCAACGTTAGAGTGTTCTGAGAGCTACGTTTGAGCAAAGCAGCTGAGTGCTAACTAAATGGTATTGGCTGTGTGTCAGGAAGCAGCTGACAAGCATGTAGCGAAGTAGCATGTAAGGGCAATCAAAGTGACGGTATACGATTCATGGACTGCTTCTTGACATTTCGGTGCATTCCTGAATTTTTTTTTCGTTCTTATGGAAATTATTAAATGTCAGTGTCATAGCTGAGGCTGCACACGTGATGATACACTCTGAACAATTGAATCGAGATATTGTTTACCATAATGATGCCATTTTCAAAGAAATTGTTTTTCACAATTTACCCATTAGAGAAAAAAAAATTATGCTTAAAGCAGCTTAAGATCTCTTGCTAAGGGTCACTTAATAGTTAGTTTCTTAAAAATTCGTTTTACCTCACAATGAACAAAATTGCTCTTCTTTTCTGTACATTTGACACACCGATGCGTATACGTAACCACTACGAAAATGGATGTTAATTTGAGAATATTCAAATGTAGATATAAACTTTCCTTCCACAAAGCAAAATACAAACAATTTTTACATAAAACTACTCACCGAGAAAAATTGCGCACAGCAGCGTTTTTTGTTGGTACTAAGGCAAGCAAATTATATCAAACCGGAAGGCTAGCTCAAAGCTATAAGAGTGTCTGGGAATGGAAGGAAGTTTAATAAAAGCGTAAAACGAGATTTTCTAAAGTGTTATGCCTGCGCAAGCAAATATGAACGTAAGTGCCTTGAAATGCTGAAGTCGTCGGCACAAATAATTCGCTTTGCTTATGGGCCGCATATGAAGTTAGGTGAAACCGGTTGTGATTTGCTCAGCTTTGCTCTAATTTGCTTGAGCACACACAGCCGGATGGCTTTTAAGTTTGTTTTTTTTTTGTAAATAGAAGAGGTAGAACATATATACGATTTTTTTCTTGAACAGAAAGTAGTTTTTGAGGAGCATGATGCCATTGACACGTAGCCAAACCAATTTCATTCAAATTTTCTCGAATCACTAAGCAAAGGTAAGGCAAAATCATGTAAATTTCTATATATGTATGTATGTATGCCTTTATGTTGCAATTGATGGGCCAAATGATAAAAGTTCAAGAATATTATGCCTACAAGCTAGCGCTACTGTGCAGCAGGCTGACAACACACAGTCATATGGTCACAAACAAACATATGTGAGTAAGTACATGCGTTTACGTAAAGATATAAATTTATACGCACTTGTATCTAGTCATAGCAATTCCAATTATTAGTTTGCAAGCAAAATTTTCATTTCATATCTGCTTCGTGCAGTTTCATGTAAAAGAAAATGAAAAAATTGTGAATCGTAAAATGATATTTGGAATGCTGATATCTGCTTATAAAATCAGCAGATTGTAAATAATTAGCATATACTGCCGTAGGCAAATTTTTGTCAGTGCGTGTGTGTTGTTTTTCTTTAATTGGGCATTTTGCGGCTGACACATTTAGACATAGCATTGGCTGTTGCCTCGCAAGAATTCCATTTATCTTGTAATTGGATTGCAATTATTTGTTTAAAACCAATTTTAGTCTGAAAGCCACAATACAGAATTGCAAGCCAAAGAAAATACGTGAAGAATTTTGCTTACGAATAAATATTTATAAAATTTGCAAGCTTTCTAAATTCCATTTTTTGTGTATGTGGAATGCACTGTGCTTAGTTTAATGCAATAGAAATATTCAAAAACAAAAAAAAAAAAACGATATTAAATTTAGATTTAATTTAACAAAATATGGAGCATTTTTAAAACTTATTATATTAAGCCCTTGCTTTTTATAAGAAAAAAATTACGTATAATATTTTACAGTGCCGCAAATTTTTTTTTTACAAAATTTTCATGTATTTTTACATTCTTGCAACAATTTTATTTTACTTATACTACTAAATCGAATTACAAAAAATAAAATTAAAAAAAACAAGACCAGTCCATTTGAACAACAGCTAATCAGAGTAGAAATTCTAATATTTTTTAAGGAGTTTGCTAAATATGCCTTTTAACACTCGAGGTAGGTATGGTAATAGAACGTAATGGAAGTGAATATCGATCCGCACCCCAAGCAGAAAACTATAATACTTAAAAGTACATAAAATGGGTGTAGAGCATAAAACCTTTTTTTAGCTGAAAGTGGCTTCATGGATTCTGAAAATAACCTAAATAGTACTATAACCACGCTTACCTCTCATATAACGGTATTTTTTCAAAATTTCCGAAAAGTTCCATAAAAACTAACTAAACAAAATTAAGATAAATAACTTTTGTGCTATAAAGAAATACACCTGTGAAGGGTATTACAGCATCGTTGCAGCCACTTTTTCTTGCTGTTTGTTGCTACCACTGAATTCTATTTAACTTAACTGAAGTCTGACTAAATTTGCATAGCACTTAGCTCCATTGTCTGCAGCTTTATAAAGTCTATGAAACAAATAAATACTTGGACATACTGCTTTACCGCACAAATAGCTACACACTCAATAGCCGTGAGATATAATTTTTGGTTTTTGACTAACAGCATCAGATCTTTTTCAACAATGCCACATGCATTCATATTACTTTGCCACAAAAATAGACAATTTTGCAAATACATTAAATTTTTGCAACGAACTATCCAATAGTTAGCCACATATGGACATATTTCCGTAGTTTATATGATCTCTACTCGATTTCTGAATGACTGCTCAGACACATACTTGCAAACGCACACTAATTCAGCGCTTTCACTTCTTAATTATTACCCGGATATGTAGCTACTACGTATACAGGTATACATTAGTTTGTATCTGTACCACCCCCTCCATACCTCTTTCAATTAACACACATTCACTCATTTGTTGATTTTCAAATTTCCCTTTGCTTGTTCATGACAGTAGAGCTTCGAAATGAAAAAATTATAGAAAATAGAGAAGAAAAAGTATAATTAAAATAGTTGAAATTGCCTTTCTCGTTCGTATTTGTATTTTCGTTTATACAATTCGTATATTTCTTCGAACAAATGCTCCCTTCGGCAACTAGATAGTCTAGTTTTTTGTCTCTATTTCGTAGCAATTTAATTAAAATGCTGCTGAGCCTGTCAAAATTAAAGAAACAGTTATAAAAAATAATAAATTTATGTTCAAAATGTGGTTGAGCTGTGTGTAGAAACAAAGAGAGAATAAATGCTTGCGATAAAATTTAAAACAAGTAAAAATATATTTGAGCTTGCAAAAACTTGCTGCAAATTTAGCAGTGCTACATATCGTGTGCTCACTGTGGCACTACTTTCAATTAAAGAAAGTTATCTATATCAGAGTCTGAATGCAAGTAGTTATTTTTTTCAATTTGCAAAAATATTCAAAAATGCAATTTTCAATAAAAAGTAGTTTAAATTTTTGTATTTGTTGATATAATATATATTTCTCATTCTTACCAAGAGGGTAGAAAAGTTTGTACGGCAAGTCTTCTAGAATACCTTACAAGATCTAACACACCCTATATAGCAATTGAACTAAATTCCGTATCAATTTAGTGGTGTACTTAAACTGCATTTTCTTTGACTGGATATCTATGTAAAGTTTGGAAGATAATTTATTATATTGTTTACATATTCTTTGACAGCTTCTTGTTTAAGGGGCTATAACCAGTAGTGAATTTAAAAAACCGATTTTAATAGCAGGTATGTATCGAATTTACAGAGATTTATTCGGAGATATTAAGGTATTTCTAGGAATTGTTTAACATAGTGCAATCGGCTCCCAAACTCTTTTTCCTTTTGTCGAAATGTTCATTCGTTATTCTAAAACTTTCTCCGAAATGGCTAGACTGATCGACATGAAGTTTTCACATAACCTTATAAACCATATTTTTGATAAAAATTTAAATTTTTCAAGCCATACTTGAATGTAAATTTTTTCGCAAAAACCGACTTTTTAGAAGCTGCAATTTTATGAAAAATTTTTAATAGTTCTCCGATATTGTCCACATCTATTTTTTATATTTTTTCTAGCTTTCGAATTGTAGGCATTTTTATGCCTAGAACTACTACCGACCGTAGAGTTGCTCTTGAAAGGTGTATTTCTAAAGATCTGCCCAATAGTCACCAGTTTCTATCAAAATGTCAATATGTAGTTTTTTTGTTCACTGAAATAAGGTTTTTATTAAAACCTGACAGAAATCAATTCGTTTCTTTTTTATCTTATTCGCAGAATTAATTATCAAAAGCTCTTGACAGACTCTAAGAGGTTTAATAACGCAACGAAGATTTTACGTGAAACTCCATTACATGAGACGAATCAAATCAACGCTGCTGTAAATTGTAAATTACTGTTGGCTCTCCCCGCGAGCATAAAATATTTTTATTGCGTGTGAAATGCTTCCGTGTGGCCGTTGCGGCAGCGCAAACTTTTTATACTTTTTTCACATTAACGGCACTTGAATTTCATTTTACTTAGTTTCGTTTTATTTTATTTCATGTTTTTTTTGTACTGCGAAAATTTTACTTGCCGCAATTAACTCATTGTAATATTTATTTTTATTTTTACTATAATTTTTATTTTTTCTTCACTTGTTTTCACTTGCGACCTGTGCGGTCGTTTTGGCTATTTGATTAATGGCCACCTCTTTTATATGCGGTTTGCATTAATTTAAACAATTTATTGCTGGTATTTAATTTTTTTTATTACAGGTAGGTTAGTGGCTGCTGTTTTTACTGCAACTTTCGTAGTCTCTTTAGTGAACTGAAGGAAAGTAGCAGCTGTTTCGGCCTCTACTGACATTACCGATCTTTCTAACACATGAGTGTTTCGGCATTTATCTCCATAAAACGTGCACAACAAGGCTACTTTCAGCGTTTACCTTGTCTAAAAAACGCTGATGGTGCTTAGAATAGCAACCACATGAGTTTGAAAGCAATATATGTATGTATTTCATTTTTGGATTATCGAGAGAGAAAACACTTCGTTAAAAATGACCTCATTAAGTCTATAATTATATTCAGCCCAAAATCTTCTAATGTTTTAGAAAGTCACACAATTGAAAGCTACACAAATGATCTGTAATTGCCGAAATTTTTAATCTTCATTTTCTCATTCACTTATGAAGTCTTATAATGCATTTTGTCCATCGATAATTTATTTTATTCTTTGTGGGTTTAACAGCCACAAAAAAAAATCAGTGGCCAATAATCGAATATCTCGTGAACTAAATACGGCAATCGAATTTGAAGCCTAAACTGATAGATCTCTGCTTTCTGTGTTTGATTTCGCCCTTTTCTCTTTCACGAACTACACATATTATGTTGCTGTTGTATTTCTTTCAGAAACTTAATACCAGAATCTTATATCAAAGATACATGAATGGGGTAATATTAAGTTTGCATAGAGTTTAGTAGAGGATATTGTAGTAACTAGAAGGAGGCACCCTGTTATATATAAAGTATCAGCGTGACAAAGTTAGTCGATCCTTCTGTCCGTCTGCCTGTATATATCCGAACTAATATTTATCTCTCTTTTTAAGGTATCGATAAGAAATTTGGCATAGGTCTTTATCTTCTCAAGAAGCTACCCAATTTTCGCAACCGCCGATAACCCTCCATTAGGATATAGATTCCAAACACACTGGTCAATCAAAATCAAGTCTTTGTATGGATAACTTTTTTATTCTTATTTCGTTTTTAAGATTTGTATCGTTCTTTCTGAGAGTTAAACGTTTTGCTATTTAACGAATATTCTTTTACCTTTGTCTTATCTGCTTATCTTAATTTTTCCATATAATCATATTCCTTTGATAAATTTGTTTTTGCGCCGCTTGATCTTATGAAAAAAATCTGAGCTCCACCAAATTCAACAGAAACATTTTTTCGTTCGTTTTCGCAATTTCTTTCTTCGGCATGAAATTCCTTATGAGCCAATCTTTTCTGGCGCGCTGATATTAAAAAACTTTACGCGATTTTTTCACACACTCACAAACATTATTAAAATGAAATGCTTCCGAACGACGACTATGAGCTGCAGCTGTCTGAGGATGCAAGATGCTGACGGAAGTAGAAACTTCTGCCGTTGCTTCGGTTACGAAACTCTGAAAACTCACTGGAGTCGACGGGTAGCAAATCGATAAGGTGAAAAAAGTCTGCTTCCTTTGCTCCCGAAACTTAGCGACGAACGCGCGCGCTTTGGAACATTGTACCGTTGCGTACATGCTATGTCAACTAACCACACTTGACGGCGATCCAACGGAGTCGTCGTCCCGAAAAAATTGTGTCAGCCTGTCAAAAGTTTAAACGCAAACGCGGCGCACTACGAAGCGAACGGCGAGTGCACATGACCAACGCGTTGCGCAGCTAATCCAGATGCTTGGTGGTTCGCGATAATGTTGACTACGAGGGTCGTCGTAAGGTAGGTAATGACGCTGGTGACAGCGTTGACAGTACTACAAATATGTGTGTGTGGAAAGTGCGTCCAGCTGACACACGAGCCAGTTTGAGGCGTGCGACGCCAGCCAAACTGTACGAGGCTCAAAGGATTGTTGTTTGACGGAGACACATTATGACCGGAAAATGGCGGAAACATAAACTAAACGGCGCGAATCACAAACAAACACACAGATATATACGTATATGGAGACATTAACAAGCTAACGGCTAATCTTTAGTCATTACCCTTGCATAAGTCTAGGCTTGAATTGGGTTCTATGCCCAAGCGGCAAGTCGCACTGCGCTTGTGGCATACGACATGCGGCCGGTGTACTGCGGTTTATGGACAAGGCGTATGTGACGTATATGTGTGTGCTACGTCATATCGTTGTTACGTTTCCGTTAGCAACGCTGACATTTATTTACCTGTCGGCTGGCTTTGCTTGCCTGCCACTCACCGCTTAATGGTCAGTTATACCTTAATGACAATAATGATATTGGCGACAATAGCATGCGCTAATTATATCACACATACAAAAGTAACTACTCACATACAGTGATATTGCTAACTTGCTTTACAAACACATATATGCAGTGGTGTGCTGACGACAGCTGCCCTTAATTTTCGGGTTGAGCCACATTTCATGAATTCGCATTTTATGTTTGTTTGTTTGCTTGTTACCTTATTGTTGTTCTTCGTTAGGTTTTCATTAAATATTTAATTGTTGTTCGAATCTTGCAGGTTTTAAGAACATTGTCAACGCAGGAAAAGCGACATTTCAGGCGGTATTCACAATTTCTCTATCCAAGAGCGTTTCTTTTACTTCTCTCTTCTATTTTACCCAAATACTGATAAAGATCAATATTTTAGTACCCAAAGCTTCCAGTACTGTTCCAAAGTAAGTTCCCAGAAATGTATTCCCATATATGTTACTGCAACTAAGCACCTCGCGACTTTGATACTGAGTTATTATGAGTGTACTTGTCTGCCGACTTAATATATGCTCGTTTCATTTTCATCCAATGTCACAATTCGCAAATTGCTTTAGGCTTATTGATGTGTTATGTAGGTCTACATACAGTGGCGTAGCGCGGGGCCAAGGATGTTCTGCCGTCCCCCTTTTTCTACTTACCTACAAGTTTCATAAATTGGTTCGAACAAAAGTGAATTTTTACAAAATATCTTCGATATTAAGTATATAAAATTTAGAAACTAGAAGCCACGCAAATTCTGAAGTTCCCAAATTCTCACAATACGGTTTTTGAGGAAATTGATAGTAAATTTACAAGACATCTTATTAAAAGCCATAGAAAAAACCCATTTTCGCCCTATATCTTATACACTTTTGACACAATTTGCAGGAAGTTCTGCCCGAATTGGAGTTTTTAAATACCACTTTTGAAAATTTGGAAAAATAAAAGTATTTGTTGAAGTATTTTTCTGAATATTAAAAAACAGCGAAGATCGTTTTGCCGTTCTCAAGACGTTGTGCCCGGGGCGACGGCCCCTTTCGACCCTCCCTAGCTACGCCACTGTCGACATAAGGGCATTTTGAAGCTGTGAGAGTTGCTAAGAGAGACAAAGTGACATAAAATCGACTTCCGGTCGAAAGAAAGAGACAAAAAGAGAAAGTTTAGTTTATACAGTTACAACTATTATGCAAAACTTATAATGTTAGGTTGTATAATACTGGAAAAATACTTACATATATGAGCTGTATGGCAAATAAGTAAAAAAAAGCCCTTGAAAAGGCAAAGCAAGTTAGACAGTAAATGGAATAAATGTATATAAAAGAAAAACAATGGATAGAACAAAAGAAAAATGGCAGAAGTATTGCACAAAAAAAGGTCAAAATTTCTGTTATATTGCATAACATCGGATGACGTGATATCGCATCATATCGTATACATATATGCAATATGTATATAAGCAACACAACCCTTTTTGAATGGCGTCATTGCGGTGACAAATGGCGGTTGGCGTGGTTTAGTGATAGTGGTCGAGTGCGTGGGAGTTCGTACAACTACACTAACACTTACAACAACAACACCAAATAGTAAAAGGTTTAATAAAAATTTTAAGACAGTGTTAAATTCTTTGCCACATTGCAAAATCAATTAAACTGGTGTGAGACAAAACAATAAACAAATTAAGGTGAAGCTCTCTGAAACTTCTCTGAACCTCGCGTAAAATGCGAGGAATGTGCTAAAGGAAGAAAGAAAAAAAAAACAATGAAAAGGAATGTAAATCATTATTACTTCATTATTGCTAAAGAGTTTTGCTAAAATAAAATTTTCTTATATTTGCGTAGGATAAGTGTAAAGGAAGTGATAAAAGGGAAAGAGATAGTTATGTATGTATTTGAGAATAGAAGAAATAACCAATCATTTGGGACATACATTTGTTTAATGGAGCACAACTTTGGCGCTATAAAAACAAAACATAATATTTTCCGTCAAATTTTTCATGATTCCGTTTTAGTGAGACGGTATTTTTCTGACTGAAGTGACTTAAGAAACTGAGATTCGTAAGGATTTCTCCAAAAGCTCAATCTCACATTTAGCGAAGCAAGATATTTGATTTTCTCGTTGATGAATGTATAATGGATAACTTTCAAGATAGATTAATTAAATCAGATTTTCTTTCATGATAAGTTGTCTAACCAAAACAACACTACAATTCTCAACTTGTTCAATATCATCTAGTTGAAAAAGAAATGGGTTCTTAGATTTGTGTTCCAGCTCTACCATCATTATGTATGTTTCTTCTCAATTATCAGTGAAAAGTCATTGATTTGCCTACCCACATAACAGACTCTGACATATTCTACAAGTTTTAAAATCGTGTCAGTCTTTTCGATATATCTGTATCTGTTGACATCTGGCTATTCACCAAACTCAAAAGGCCAATGCGGGAATGCCGGTTTGATACTATTTAGGAGATAAAACCGAATTGAAGAACATCCTGAAGGCTATATCGGAAAGAGATTATACTGACTAATTCAAGGACTGGAAAAATCTGTCAAAAAATTTTTAGGAATGGCGATTACTACGAGGAGAATGGAATTGATCTCAAAGCTATATAGTTAAACGGAGAAATTACCGTTACCCTTTTTACAACAAGTAGTCTTTAGTGGCTAGAAATAAGTAGCAAATCACTTTCCGTTGGATGCAAAACGTTGACGGCTTACGTTATCAGACTTTTTTATATAGTAAAAGAAGTAAGTTAGAATTCCACGTATGAAGGATTTGGTGCGGCCGAAATTAATACATATTTTATCTTGTTTTTCTTTCCAAAGATATATAATTTTTCTTAAAGTCCATGATTCGGAGAAACTTCGAGTCAGAATGTGTTATCTTAGAATTGAAGTTTTGTTCACCTTGATCCTCTTCATCATTTTAGAGGGTGCGAGACAGTAGCGCACATATTGGCAGTTAGTTTGAAAGAAAAAAACTAAATCAAATTTATTACCGTAATTAGCCTGAAACTGTATTGTAAGATTGAAAAATTAGTTTAAAATGCCAAGTAAAGCAAACACATAGATTTTAAAATTCAAAGGAACAGCGATGTAAATCTTTACAGAAGCTAAAAAATGTGCGACAGCAAGCAATTATTGAACTGGAAAAAGCGCTCATAAATCAGTGCAATTTAAATGCAATTCATAGCGGGTAATAGCGAGTGCAATAAAGAGGGCAAAAAATATAACAAAAAGCAATGCAAAGACAAATACAAAAGCAAAAATGATAATAAAAAGGAACTAAAAACAAAACAGGAAAATTAAAACAAAACCAAAAATGCAACAAATATAATAACAACAATTAATAGTCGTGTGGGAGGAGGGCAAGGCAAATTTCATTGCGAGGCAAAAAATTGCGGCAAATTTGCGTCAGCAAAAAGTATTTCAGTTGCATGAATGATGACACGACAAGGTGAGGGGCGCCGCCGAGGGCCTATGAACAAGTGGAAAGTTGACAAATGGCAGCCACAGTGAGTGCGCTACAAATAAAAAGTATATATGTATGTGTGTGTGGCACTGCATATATACACACATACCACTTATTTATGCATATGGATGTGTACATAAGTATATATGTATATTTCTTCGTTAAAGCCCGTGGTGCGGTATTCCAACACGGCCACTTTGCCAAGCTTTTATTGCAGCAAATTGTTGCAATTAATGATGCGGCTGACGCCAGGCGATTTCCGAGCTTATAGCAAGCTGACGTGTGGGATTATTTTGCTTTTGTAATTATTTTAGTTTGATTTTTTGGCGTAACGCTATGAAAGTTTTATACCCTAAACAAGAGTATATAAAGTTTGACACGAAATTTGCAACACTCAGAAGGAAACGTCGGAGACCCTATAGAGTATATACATACATACATATATAAATGATCACCGCCACACTGCGGTATAAGCTAGTCCTCAGATTTTGAGATATCAGTATGAAATTTTGTACAGGTTCTGTGCTTTCAAAAAGTTATTGTGTCCGCTGCTATCGGAACAATATAGCATATAACTGACATACATACTAAATGATCAAAATAAAATCCTTATATTGAAAATTTTCTATTTAAATACATATCTTTACTCAATGTGGCATACATTATTGTCCTAGACAACCCTACGATTCCCAAAAAAATTGTTGAGATCGGACCACTGGAACAGGTGGCTCCCATACAAACTGACCAAACAAAGTCAAATTTTTGTATAGAAACTTTTTATTTGTGTAGGGTATTATAGTTTCCGTCCGACCAGAGCTACCCTTCTGTTTTTGCTTTTCTTAAGCTTTAATCTCTTTAAATAAAATGCGTCGAAAAATGACTGTGGCAACCCTGTGAGTGTGTTGCGAAAATAAAATCAGCCTACCAATATGGTCAGCTCTTCTGGTTATACCGCAATGCTTGTGTTGATTTCTGCTGCTGCTGCATAAACATGCAACTGATTGGCACGTAACACCGCTGTTGGCTGCGTCGTTGGCAGTCATACGTGCAACAATTAAAAATGGTCTGTAAAAATCCTCAACAAATAACAAAAGCAGGCAAGTGAACAACAACAAAAGTGTATTGAAAAATCACGTTCTCGGTGGCATAAACATTCATACACACGTCAATATAGTCACATGCTCACGCATTTACGCAAACAAACGCCAATCGATTCGTCGCATGCTAGCGAAAATTACACAATTGTTAGCGGCGAAATTCTGCAATAATTACAAAGAACAACGAAAAAAGTGAAATTCAGAAAATGGAAAAGGCTTGAAGCTAAATTGCCTTAAAAATCACGATAAAATCATTTTATTGAAGTGGACGTTGAAAAAACTACAAAAATAAGAAAAAGTTGAATTTCAGTAAATAAGCTAATAACTATTATATAAATAGTTTTCAAAAATAAAAGAAAATTTTCCACAGATATTCAGTATTAAAAAGAATGGATTCAAAAATTTTCTCCAAAATTATGTTAAATCTAAAAATTTAAAAGAGTTTTACAGAAAGAATATTTTTCATGTTTTGTTGTTTGTTTTTAAATAGGTTTTTTTCTAAACACATATGTTAAAGTGTATACAAATTCGCATCCAAAAATGTCGTCAAACAATATTTTTAAAAATTATAAAAATTTCCAAAAATTAAACTTTTTTCCAAAATTAATATTAAAAATACACGTTTTCTTGACTTTGCAAAAATATTTTTAAAAATTATATAATAATAACTTATTTTCGCCTACCAAATTTGCCTTCAAAATGACAACATATTTTGAAGGCGAATTTGGTAGGCGATAACATATCAATATAGCAATATTTTTATATATTATAAAAATTTCGAAAAATTAAACTTTTTTCCAAAATCAATATTAAAAATACACTTTTTCTTGACTTTGCAAAAATATTTTTAAAAATTACGTAATAATAACTTACTTTCCAATTTTTTTTCAAAAATCTTATCAAAAAAATATTATTAAAAATTAGAAAAAAATTCCAAAATTTTTAAAAATATTTTTGAAAATTACTAAAATATTTAAAAACTTTCAAAATGTAAAATTTTTTTCAAAATTTCGTATAAAATTTCCAAAATTGGCTTTCAAAGTATAATTTTTAAGAATCAGGAATTATTATCCAAACTTTAAATTTTTTCAATATTATTTCCAAAATTTTGCGGAAAACATTTCAAGAACTAGATATGATAAAATTCTTTAAATTTAAAACTATCTTCCAAATATTTTTTTTTTGTTTATTTTCAAAACTTTCCTCGAGAACATCAAGGAATTGCTGTCAAAAAAATTTTTCACAATAATGAAAAATGGTACACAAAATTATCTTTAAAAACTGAAATAAATTTCCAAAGATTCAAAACTGTTTTTTTTATAAAAGTACATTGTCGAGAATTCTTGCAAAAATTTTTTATATTTTCACTAAAGTTTAGTTTTTGCCTACGAAAAACAAAAGCAGAAATTTTTTTGTTTTTCTAACATCTAAAGTGCCCTATAAGTGTTTTATGTATATTCATAGACATGCAGAGATGTATAAATAGGCATTTGTAAGAACACAATAAATTGAGCTTAAACAAATTAGTCGGAAAACTCACGCACATGCTTCACAAAATCACTTCCACCCGCAATGTGGTACCCACACACTCAAACACCTAAACTTCCTATTAAGCGCTCACACACTAAACGTTAACGGTGAAATTCGCCTAGAGCTAGCTACAATAACAATAGTGTAGAAATCTCCAAATGCATCGCTATAATACTTGTATGTACAACAACAAAGCCAGCCGATATAAGCCGATATAAGCATATTGCTTGTCACTGCAACTGCAACAAATTCTGCAACATTCACCTACAGCAATTGTCAAAAACAATAACAATTACTTCCGACGCACCCATGTTCTTCTACCCATAGATGCACACATAAGTTAATGTTTGTAAGTGCGTGCTCGGCCCGAACAGCGTTTGATGATTAGATTACACGTACACAGGTTAGGCTGGAATGTACGGTACTAGTGCTCATGCGTATGCATACATTTGTCCTAGCATTTATTTATTTATGTATGTTTGTATGCTTTTGTGCGTAGAGTATATGCTTAAACAATTTGCCATGCGAGTAGAGGCAAATTTGTTCACACATAAGCTCAGCATGCGGCAGGTGTGCGAATATGCAGCTTGTTGCACGCGTCGCTGCCTCTGCATACGTACGTACATATGCATTTGACCATGCAACATGCCAAATGGTTGACTGGTCATACCTTTGTGCTTCCATTTAAATGCTGCGTCGCAAAGTTGCTGTCGCTTAGAAGTTCTCTCACTAATATTAGCCTGGGAAAGCTCATATATGCATTAATTCATCTGCTGCTTTCAAGCTTTGCTATGCGCTTTTAAGGCATTTGAATCATCGAAATTTCGAGATTCTATAAAACAGCTTTTCGTTTTCGGCATTCAAAATATAGTTCCAAAATTTCGAAATAATATAGAGGTAATATAACTATATCTCTTGTCAAATTCGGTATTTTAGAAAAAAAAAACAATTAAAAATTGTCGGTATTAGAAAATTAAATATTTTTATTATTTTAACATATAAAAAATTTCGTTTTGGTAATCCCTGAAAAATAAATGACAAAAGAAGTTAACAGTTCAGTGAAAATTCAATCTCACGTTGAATAAACACATATTTCCAATTGTTAGCTAGGAACCAAAAAATACATTTTCATCATTATTGCACTAACATTTCCTTAATTTTTTAATTTCGTCATCTGAAAATGTTGGAAAACCTTTTTTCCATAGAACTACAAAGAGCTCTCTCTTCCCTCACTTCATTAGCCCAACCTCTCATTAGCTACCATTTCTACCAGTAAAGTTTCAAGGCAGCTGTTTGTTTGCTGGTAGCCACAACATACATAAGTCAAAGCATCATCATACCATTAGGTATATACAACAACAAAGATAATATCAAGAATTATGCTAATGTTGACAAGATAGAGAGTAGTTGAGTGTATCAAATAGGACGATATTGAAGGATAGGTGAAAGCATCCGCTTGCAACAATAAACCAATTCTACTAAATTCTCCGGAGCAAGTGTGTATCAAAAAATCAGCGGAGGAGTTTTTTAAACCAAAACACTCATCTCTAAACTCCCCAAAATTCCTCGCCAGACAAAACCCAAGCATATTGCGTCCAAAAACGTGCTTAAGACTCCAGTAATAACTACAAAACGATAACACTGGCCTACACTCATTTTGGTGCCTAAGATTTTATACCTGATTTTGGATGTATTTTGTGAGTTGATACGAGAAAACAAGTCACATTTTCCATATCAGCTCTTGTTCATAAGAAAGAAGAAAACAACATCCAGCAGCGGGAATGTGGTTCGTCCTACCTACTATACCGACTACTGATGCACACAGAGCTGCACCAAACCAAACAATTTTTTTTTTGTAGGCCAGTGTAATTGGTTTATTCACATAAATTGCCAGAAGCCAATATTTGAAACGGCTGACCTTATGCAGGACAGCATCATACAAGCTTACATTACTTAGTGTATACCAGGACGTATGAGTAATGCGCGTTGCGATGACTGGCAAGTGCTTGCAAACATAGTATACGGAGAAATTAAAATGAGAATTGTAGGTAAACAAGAGCTGTCAGCTGACATCTAGTAGCGGGAATGTGGTTCGTCCTACCTACTATACCGACTACTGATGCACACAGAGCTGCACCAAACCAAAAAATTTTTTTTGTAGGCCAGTGTAATGAGAGCTAAACACAAGCTCTACGAGTGTAACATCTGCTAACACACAACAACAACTGCAACAACAAGTTGCGTAGAACTTTACATGCAGTTAGCAACACTCATAAGTAACAAAGTGCACTAACCAATTGCCAGGCATCATCATTGTCATGGAGCCGCAAAGTCGCTTGTCCTGTGTTTAATCTTGTTTACCCGACGCTTGACTCGACAAGTGGGTCGTAAATCACGACCTGTCGCACTTATGAATATGTAGCACATGCATGTGCACGAGCTTAGATACTACATACATTGGGACAGGTGTATGTAAAGGCAAGTAGAAGGGCCCAGAAGAATTTAACAAAAGTGAGTTTAGAAGCGAGCGGTTGAGCGGCCGCACGTGCTGTGCTTTGAAGAGCATAAAATGATCTTTCTTTTATGCTTGAGTGTCTGAATGACCACTCAGGTGTTGAATATCTTTTAATATAATTTTAACTTCAAAAATCAACTGTGTAATGACTTTTATTACCAAAATTTGCTGTGTGCTTTGTTGAAAAAAGTTCCACTCTCAAATAATTTGATCACTTTGACATCTCCTTTGAAATCCTACCGCTTTGATTTGTCATATTCCATGACCTTTTTTACTTTTTCGATTTTAATTATGCGCAGTCAAATAAATCCAATTAAAAGTATTGGTCACATTTCATGAAAAAAATTGTAAAGCAATTTTAGTTTGCTTTGAGAGTGTGCGTGGTTACTACACCGATTTATATAAATTTTTATACATATATTACTGTGAGTGTGCACTTGGAAATGTTATCATAAACTTGCACAGGGCCATTTGCATATTATTTCGTACAAGCACTGATTTTATAACTTAATTTCAACATGACCTAAAGCCAGACAAAAAACCCACTACTTACACATACATACATTTATACCATACACACATATTACATGTATACCATACAGACATTTATATGTATACTAGAGTGATTCAAAAAAAATAATTTTTTTTTTTCGTTTGGTACTCGGAAAAATAGGTTCCTAGACACCTCTAAGAAAGCCTCTCCAAACATCAGTTTTTAATTGTAACGGGAAGGTCCTCCTACATACAGTTTTCTATTTTTTCTTATTATCAGATTAAAATTAATATCTCGCTTCCAACTACTTGAAAAAATATTTTGTTCCTCAGATTTTGTAGGAAATTGAATGCTCTACAAAAAAGGTCTTATAAGATTTTTTCGTAAACCCAAACGTTTAAAAGATATTAACAGTTAAAGTTTGATTATTTTTGGGAAAATTTTTTATTTCTTATGAATTTTATAACTCAATGAAAAAAAATTATTATGAATAGATTTTTGGAGAGGCTTTCTTAGAGGTGTCTAGAAACCTATTTTTTCGAGTACTAAACGAAAAAAAATTTTTGTTTTTTTTGAATCACTCTAATGTATACACACATATTAAATACCATACCATACTCAGTCCTTAAATATACACTCGTCAAATCATATAAATGTGATAAATCGGAGTGGAGAATATTTCTAAACTCTGTGTTTTTAAGTTGCTATATAAAAGTTGTGAAATGAATATATGCTAAGGTTGAAGTAGTTCCTGTGTAATGGGTGTTCGAAAATTACAAATGAATCACGTAAACTCATATCCATATAAATGCATTTCTTACAACTTATATGAGTGTTACCAAGCGTATATTTAAAAAGCTACTATGAGCTTATCGTTGGCTTGAGTATTTTTATCGGATAAGATTTATAACTACTTGTACCCTTTTCGATGTCAGCTAACTATGTTTCACATAATTTTTTTAAAATATCTTAAATATTCATCGGTTGCTATAGAAGGGATAAGAAATGCCACTCAGGAATGTTGTTTAAAAAATTAACAGGCGCAGCCAACTTAGCACGCCAAATTAAAAAAAAAAAATAATTCACAAAAGTTGATTCAAAAACATCGCGAAATCGCTCGCTATGTTTTAGTTTTCAAACTAAAAATTTAAAATATAAATACAAATACTGTTAATATTAAACCAATATCAAAGCACCAAATTCGGATATAAGCATTTAAAAGGCTCACCCTTTATTAAAAGTTATATCTGAGTAATATAGCATTTTAACCTCTATTCGTAAAATATTTCTACTTGCCATACATTACATACATATGTACATACATGTGTACGTATCCTCTGGTCATCCTCTCGCTTGACTACACGAGTTGCTGATTTCTACTGAACTTGTAGTTGTATATACATATACATATGTATGTGTAATATTCGAATTGGTATTACAACAACTTCAATAGGTAGTAGGGCTAGAAAGTCAGAGCAGAAGTGCAAATGAAATACACTATGGTACACAATGGGACAAATTGGCTTAATTTTCTAACAAATAGGTACTACTATGGCGAAAATGATCAGAATCTCTTTTACCACCATTTAGGCGGAGGAAATGAAGCTATTCTCGTATATTAATCTCATGTACATTGTTTATCTTTCCCAATTTATTCATAATCCTTTAATATTGTATTTTATACACAGAGTCCCTCCGAGTTTAAGGAGAACTTAACATAAAACTCATTTTATTTGATTTTCAGATAAATTTTTTATTCCCCAGTCTTGTACAAAGTTTTCCTCAAATGAGTCAAAAAATTTAGTATTTTACTTTCTTTTATATACATTAACTCTGATGTCTCGTTACTGCTAGTCTCTCTTTTCTTATTTTCTCTTCTACGTCTTACTCTGTCAATAAGGCAATTATTTATCAAGAGGCACCTGTGCATTTACGTTACCATTTATAACGTCTTCTATAAAGGTATTTCTCTGAAAGTTGGGATTGAGTACCGATCGTCGAGCAGTTCTAGCTAAGTAAAGTGACATTCAAAAGTCTGATCCTTCCAGCAGGCATCCCATTCGGATAGTCAAGAACGGTCCTTGGTGGAACCTAAAATTACTATATAATGGTCATAAAGACCCTCATGGTTTAAATCCTTTAAAGGTTGAAACATCGTCTGGCAGGATTTGTAGACTCTATTTTTCTCCTGCAATTTCTTCTTAAGGAGCAAATATTTGAGATCAGATCACTAAAGTAGATAGTGCCATACAAACCGACCCAGTTCTAGTTGGTAAACATTTTTATTTGTGAATGGTATTATTGGTTTGGTGCAGCCGAAGTTAACGTTTTATATTGTTTTTAAAAGTTTTGCCTAATTTTATCCCACTGTACCACCATTGCACCACTAAGTCAATTAGTAAGCGCAAAATATTCTTGCAAGTCCTTGCATCAGCATGAAAGTGGAAAAGACCAACAAACAACAAGTTGTAATATAAGCATTTAAATTTACAATCTAATAGTCGATAATTA